>NW_017670392.1:83710-148262 GCF_001879085.1 Nicotiana attenuata
TTGGGTGTTCTTGAGGGTATCTCCTATGAAGGGAGTCATGCGATTTGGGAAGAAAGGGAAGTTGAGTCCTAGATATGTCGGGCCGTATCGGATCGCTCAAAGGATAGGGCAAGTGGCTTATAGGCTGGAATTGCCCCCAGAAATGTCATTAGTGAATCCGGTGTTCCATGTGTCTATGTTAAAGAAAGTGGTTGGAGATCCATCCACCATCGTGCCAGTTGAGACTATCGAGGTTAATGAAGAGTTATCGTATGAAGAAGTCCCGGTTGCTATTCTTGATAGGAAAGTCCGTAAATTGAAAAATAAGGAAATTGCTTCTGTTAAAGTATTATGGCGAAGTCAACGAGTTGAGGAAGCCACATGGGAAGTGGAAAATGAAATGAACGAAAAATATCCCCACCTGTTTGAATAAGTCTGGTAGTAATCGTGCGAACTCTTATCTCTAAGAAAACTAATATTATGCCCAACTTGGTGCAAAGACACCCCATCTTTTCTTTCTAAATGCTTTATTATTGTAACTCCTCAAGTTGTGCAAGAATTTTATATGTTGTGATTATTTAAGTCATGTGCAACCCCTTTTGGTAAATGAAAGTTTTGTGATAAATGGATGATTAATGGTAGTGTAGATTGGTAATAATAAACTGAAATGCATATAGAATACTAAAGTGGTTGAAGTGTATGAGACTCATTAAAGTGACTAATTTATGTGCAAAATGTAACAAGTGATTGAATATGTGCAAATGTTGAGGAAATGAATTGTATACCAGTTGTAGGGATAACAGGAATTGTGTAATGGTGCTTGGAAATGTGTTTCGGGGGCTCTCTGATAGGTAGATAAGCCTAATTACAAAGGAAACTCTAGCAAAATTTTTTTTTTCGGAAAGTATGGAAGTTAGTGAAAGTTGGGAGTCTGCATATCATGTTTTCAAAACCAACTGATTTTCAAAGTCCTCATTCGAGGACGAATGATTTTAAGTGGGGGAGGATGTAAGGCCCCGTGAAAATTTGTACTCAAAACCTAGTAGCTCGTAGTGCCCAGTTCCGAGTATGCATTCAGACCCTTTGTACTGATCTAAACATTTAAAAATCAAGAATCAAAGTTTTCCAGAAAAGTGCTATTATGCGGTCCAGAATGCGGTCGCAAAGCAAGTATGCGGACCGCATTTCTATCGCAAAGTGAGTTAGTGTGTTAGTCAAATTTGAGGTCAAAATGTGGCCCATTATGCGATCGCATAACTAATATGCGGACCGCATAGTCGCCGCATAATCATCTTGGAATTTTGTAGAGGGGAGTTATGCGGTGCATTATGCGATCGCATAATGGGTATACGGACCGCATTTTTGCCGCAAACCCAAACAGAATGTTCAGAGTTTTGGAGCACTTTTGCGGTACATTCTGCGGACTGCATTTCCACTTTGCGATCGCAAAGTGCGACCGCAAACCTAACTCGGGCTCCTATTTTTCTAAATTTTAAACCCGACCCCTTCTTCAATAAAACACCCCAACCCCTCATTTAACGTATTTTCTGAACAAACTAGAGAGAGGGAAGAGAGAGTTCTTGAGAGAGAGAGTCCCACCTTCATCAATTTACCCGGGCCAGGGAAATTTAAAGTAATTGTCTTCATCATCGCTCTTGCAGGTAAAATGCCTAACCTTTTTTCATTTGTTTTTAGATTTAAACAAAAAGGGGGATTCTCATGGATTGATTCTTGAAAATGGAAGTTGAAATACACATGCATGTCTTTTAAAACCTAAAATCTAGTAAGAGGAATTGGGTAGAAGTAAAGGGTTGCAAAAGAGGGGTTGACAACCTAAAATAAGTTCGGGTAGTAATTGTGAACTTCAATTCTAAGATATATATGTTAACTTGTGAACTAGATTGTCGGTACTAGGCTGTTGGTGAGCCGAAGTAGAAGTAAAAAGGGAAACTCGATTCCAGGTATGTGTGGCTAACTTTAACCTTTGTAAAGTCACCTTGTTTGGTGTACGAGTAATTGGTATGTGATACTTATGTGGACAATTTGTGAATTCTTGTGATTAATATGCCTGGGAAGTTGTTGGTTAAGTTTCCCAATAAAATGGTGTGAGTAAATGGCAACAAACCAAGTGTGTATGTGTGAATGTGTTTATGTGGTAAGAGTTGTGTAACAAATGATGGAAAGAGATCATAATTGATGCAATTGAAACAACTGTGGTAATATCATATATGACTTGTCGTGGGCAATTATCATTGTGAAATTGTTATTGTTGTTGTGAAATGATATTCCGGATGGCCTGAAGCCATGTGATTGAACTGTGAACTAGCATTGTTGTGTGAAATGTGATTGTCCGGTGGGATCAAGTTGCGCGCCGCAACACGAAGTAATAAGGTGTGGGTGGTGATAAGGGTGGCCGAGGTAATAAGGGTGGAAAAGTGATCGAAATCACTATTGAAATGAACATATGTGAAAGTTGTGAAATCATTGATGTGATGAAATAATGTTGAAAGGGCAAAAGGAGAGATTGTGAAACTTGTTTGGCTTTGGTTGTTCCTTTCATGTGCATTTAATCGTTGATTCTATTACTGTTCGTTACTTGTGTATTGTTTGATTTTACTTGAGGTAAAGTTAGTTCATACATACCTGTACAATTCAAATGTACTGACGTCCCTTTTGCCGGGAGCACTACATTCATATTATGATTGTAGGTGGATCTATAGCAGGTACTCCAGTCCACCGACAGTAGCACTCCTTCACTTCCCGTCAGCTGTATTGGTGAGCCTCTTTCCTTTCGGGGCCCTGCGTGGCTTATGCCGCTTTTCTTCCCGGAGTCTTATTTTGGTATTTGTGTAAGGTATAGCCGGAGCCTTGTTACCGGCAAGTATTGTATCACCCTTTTGTATCTTTAGAGCTTCCGTAGACAGGAAATGTGGGTTGTGAACTTGTGTAAATATGTATTTTGTATGTTGGGCGATGTAAGTCATAAACCACGCTAAGTAACCATGTATGTTATGTATAAATCGTAAAAAGGTGTTTTAATTATAAATGGTTATTTCACTTGAGTAATGAGTAATGATAACACGGGGCAACACGTGGGATAGGAAAGGCACCCAGGTCCGCTTGACTGGGGCTACAGGTCGAGCGCCGGTCGCGCCCCTCGGTTTTGAGGCGTGACAGGTATTAACCCTGCCAAAGGGTACCGAGGGATTTGTGGTGTATTACGATGATTCCAGGATCGGACTTGGGTGTGTGCTAATGCAACACGGCAAGGTTATAACCTACGCTTCTAGGCAACTCAAGAACCATGAAAATAACTATCCAACCCATGACTTAGAGCTTGCAGCAGTGGTGTTTGCACTAAAGATTTGGCCACATTATTTGTATGGGGTCGATGTGGATGTATTTACGGACCATAAGAGTCTTCAATATATTTTAAAGCAAAAGGAGTTGAATCTGAGACAGAGGACATGGCTCGAGTTGCTCAAGTACTATGACGTTGATATTCTCTATCACCCCGAAAAGGCCAATGTTATGGCGGATGCTCTTAGCTGGAAATCTATGGGGAGTTTGGCTCATTTGGAGGCATATCAAAGGCCCTTGGCCCGAGAGGTGCACCAGTTGGCTAGTTTGGGAGTTCGCCTTGCGGACTCTAATGAAGGAGGAGTGATTGTGCAGAATAGGGCTGAATCGTCGCTTGTGACGGAGGTGAAGGAGAAGCAATTCAACGATCCATTGTTAGCGCAACTGAAAGAGGGGATTCATAAACACAAGACCACAACTTTTTCCTTTGATATGGATGATGGTACCCTACGGTACCAAGGCCGCCTATGTGTTCCAGATATTGACGGTGTTCGGGAAAGGATCATGGCAGAAGCTCACACTTCCAGGTATTCCGTGCACCCAGGTTCTACGAAAATGTATCATGATCTCAAGGAAGTTTATTGGTGGAACAACATGAAAAAGGATGTGGAGGACTTCGTGGCAAAATGCTCGAGCTATCAGCAAGTGAAGGCCGAACATCAAAGGCCCGGTGGATTGGCTCAAAGCATAGAAATATCAATATGGAAATGGGAGATGATCAACATGGATTTTGTGGTAGGGTTACCTTGCACTCCGCGCAAGTTCGACTCAATTTGGGTAATCGTGGATCGACTCACGAAATTAGCACACTTCATGCCAGTTAAATCTACCGACACAGCGCAACAATATGCTCAGTTGTATATCAAGGAATTAGTCAGGTTGCATGGCACTCCAGTCTCAATCATTTCAGATCGAGGGGCTCAGTTCACCGCCAACTTTTGGAAGAAATTTCATCAAGTTTTAGGTACGCAGGTAAATCATAGTACTGCTTTTCACCCACAGACCGACGGGCAAGCGGAGCGAAATGTTCAGACGCTTGAGGACATGTTGCGTTCTTGTATTCTTGATTTCAAAGGTAGCTGGGATGACCATTTGCCACTCATAGAATTTTCTTATAAGAACAGCTTCCATGCTAGTATCCAGATGGCACCATTAGAGGTTGGAGAAGCGAAACTGATAGGGCCTGACCTTGTGCATCAGGCCGTGGAGAAAGTCAAAAGGATTAAGGAAAGATTGAGAACTGCTCAGAGTCTCCAAAAGTCTTATTCGGACATTCGTCGCAGAGATTTATAGTTCAAAGAAGATGATTGGGTATTTTTGAAGGTTTTCCCCATGAAGGGTATCATGCGGTTTGGGAAGAAAGGAAAATTGAGTCCGAGCTATGTCGGACCATACAGAATCATTCAAAGGATTGGTCAGATGGCATACAAGCTTGAGCTGCCACCCGAGATATCATTGGTACACCCAGTCTTCCATGTGTATATGTTGAAGAAGGTAGTGGGGGATCCGTCCACTATTGTGCCAGTTGAAACTATTGAGGTTAATAAAGAACTGTCATATGAAGAAGTTCCAGTTGCCATTCTTGACAAGCAGGTCCGGAAGTTAAGAAACAAAGAAATTGCCTCCATGAAAGTGTTATGGCGGCGACTCCAGCAGGTTGAAGAAATCACTTGGGAAGCCGAGGAAGAAATGAAAAAGAAGTACCCACATTTGTTTGTATAGCCATGTAATAGCTCTTAAGAATTCGGTCCCTATGAACTCTGTATCCTTTGAATTGGTCTATGCAGAACTGTCCTATTTTGGGTATATGTTGCCTATGCGGCCATGGTTGGTGTCGTTGCAAGTTATGTCATGTCTATGGATTGAGTAAATGCTGTTAGGATATGTTTCTGGGGCTCTGTGACAGGTAGATAGGCCTAGATACAAAGGAAACTCTGGCAAAATTTTTGAAAATTTTGGGAGTTAGCCAATTCGGGGCTATTGATATATGTCATGATGTGAAAAAGCTGAGGTTGCATAAGGAATGCTAATGAGTGAACCTTGATCCTCATTCGTGGATGAATGATCTTAAGTGGGGGAGGATGTAAGGCCTCGTAATATTTTTACTCAAAAACCCGAGATCTCGTAGTGCCAAGTTGGGAATATGTGTTAGAAATTCGTAAAATTCTTTGCCTCGCCGCAGTTCGGACCCTTTGGATTGATCTGTGCATCTAAAAGTTAAGGAATAATGTTTTTCCAGAAAAGTGCGTTTCTACGGTCCATAATGCGATCGCATAATAGCTATGTGGACCGCATAGTCGCCGCAGAGTCAGACAGTTTGTTGGTTAATTTTGAAGTCAACTATGCGGCCAATTATGCGATTGCATAATCAATATGTGAGCCGCATAGTCATCGCATATTTCCCTTGGCACTTTTGCGAGTGGCAGTTTTGTGGTGCATTATGCGACCACAGAACAGGTATGCGGACCGCATTCTTGTCGCATACCCGGGCAGTTTGTTCAGGTTTTGGGGACCATTTTTGCGATCCCTTTTGCGGGCTGCATGTCTATTATGCGATCGCATATGCTCTCGCAGATTGTGTCGGGGCTTCTATTTTCTAAATTTTAAAACCCGACCTCATTCAATTAAAAACACCCCCATAGACCCCTTTTATGCGATTTTCCTGCAATTAGAGTGAGAGAGGAAGTTCTAGAGAGATAGGGTGATCTTCATCATGTCCCCACTTAATCTTTGCCTAAACCTTTGAAGATTATCAAGTAAAAATTTGCTAGGCCTTCATCCTAAGAGGTAAGAACTTGTGCCGTAATCTATAATTTCGAAATTTAAAATAAGTGATTAACAAGTGGGTTCATCGGTATAAGAATTGATTATCTTGCATGCATGAGTGGTAGTGGGGTATGGGAAGATTGTGAGTTAAAAGGATGGCAATTGGGGTGTAAGGTGATGAAAATCTCTCACAAAAGGGTCCTAAAACCACAATGCACGCCTAGTGCCTGATAATATACTCAAATGAGCTAGAATCTTAACCATGTCTCTAATTCTTGGTTCAATTTGTAATTCTGATAAAATAGATCGAAGTTGCTAGGAAATTTCGGAATTATTGTAAGGAGTTAAGGAAAGCTCCATATGTAAGGCTAACCCTCTTCTTCTTAGTGTTGAATTCTTGGTGTCCGAATAGTTGGCGTGAGTTCCGGAATGATCACATTAGATGGATTGCATTAACGTGTTTGGTTGACAGACTTTTGTTGCAAAATTGTTCTATATGTTTACTCTGAGATCATGATAGCTGAAAATGTGATTATATTCTCCAAGTGTTCTTATATTTCCTTATGTATGCATGCCTTATATGATAACCCCTTATCGACATGAATGATGAAGCTATATGAACAAATAAATAAAGGGAAAGACTTGAATTGTAACATTGTATCCAAGTGCCAAGAGATAAACCAATAAAAGAGGTAAGTGGTGCCATGTAATGGAAAAAAATGGAAAGAAATGTACACTAAGGAATAATTGAAAGAGGTTATGTCCCAAGTGAGATGGCTCAGCCGATCGGGCCAAGATCGGACGCCATGCTGTACACATGGTGGCATTTACATGGGATCTCTGATTATGATTATACATTTGGATATGTCTCACTTGGGATGGCTTAGACGGTCGGTCCGAGACCGGACTCCATGTAGAAATGACGGTGGCATTATGGGTTATGGCACTTGGCACTAAAGAATATTCACCTAAAGGAATCGAAAGACTTAACTAGAACCATGTGAACCTTATTTGGTATTTCCCTTGTAATTTTGTGAAGTACTTGTTGATGTTATAACTGCCTTCTATTTGTTCACTGTTCATCCTATTAAGAATTTTGTTTTCCTTACATACTAGTACTATTCGACAGTACTAACGTCCCTTTTGCCGGGGGCGCTACATCTTTGTGAGACTAGTTTGGTAGGGATACTTTTTTGCTTTTGCTTTGTATCATTCTTCTTGATTTCATATTGTTCTTATTTTTTATTTTATTTTATTTCCGTGGTGTTACTAATATTGTCTTCTTTTGTCTTTTTGTCTTCTTGAGCCGAGGGTCTTTCGGAAACAGCCTCTCTACTCTTTCGGGGTAGGGGTAAGGTCTGCGTACACACTACCCTCCCCAGACCCCACAAGTGGGATTTCACTGGGTTGTTGTTGTTGTTGTTGTTGTAACGTCTCTTTTGTTGGGGGGGGGGGCTACATCTTTGAATGGACGTAGGTGGTTCCGTTGCTGATAGTGTCGACCGCAGATAGTGGTGCTCCCTTTCTCTCTTCACAGTTGTCTTTGTGAGCCCCCATTTCTCCCAGGGGTTTTGTAGTTCTTCTTTTGTGTAAATTTCCATATTTTTAGGTATAGCCGGGGCCTTGTTGCCGGCATTATCATTTTGATCTTCTGTATCATTAGAGGCTACGTAGACATTTATGTGGGTCATGGATGGTTGCCGGGGTTGTCATAGGATCATATTGTATTTTGAAACTTTTCTCCACTAGATTGTCATCTGTATGTACTTTTGGAAACTCAACTATGGCATGTTGCACTTAATTAAGAATCTAACTAGCAATGTTTGTGCATTTATATAACAACTCTCACTCCAACGTTTCATAATTGGTAATGCATTATGTACGCGGTAATAATCAGAAGACATGATTTTCGCTAACAAGACAAATTTGGAAGCCGTCCTCGAGACCCTGAGGATAGGAGGCCACAATCGAGTTCTCGGCCTCAGGGCTCGTTGAGGTCCGAATCAAAGGAAGAAGGGACCGAGGTCAGGGTGAAAGGAGATGTCTTCAAAGCACGTGGCTACACCTGACCGGGCCGGTCTATCTGTAACCTACTGAGATGACGAGCGATAGGCCGTTCCATCTTTCTACTCTTGTAAATAATATTTGCATATCTTACCGAGTCCCCTCGCCTATATAAGGGGGACTCACCCCACCTTGTAAGGGACTGAGGTTGCTCCACTTCTCCAATAAGCAATAATTTCTCTCTCTATCTCTTTCTTGTAAGTTAACTGTGTTCTTCGACCCCGAGGTCGCCCTAGCATTTTATTGTTCTTCGTTTGTTCTTCGTCATTTAGCTCAAGATTGACGGTATAAAGCCATATATACATATACTTATCTGTTATCCCCTTTTTGACTACCCTCGTTAAGATTACCTCCGATAGGCCCGAAGTAGGCTCGAGGCCTGGCCCCGAGGTATCTACTGGCTTGTTCTAAGCCCGGGAACGCCCCCCTTACTGGTTCGATTGTTATTTTGGCTAGCTCGATCTTTACTGTCTTACTCCGTATTTAACACTAATCACCCTTCCAAACTAGCTCGGGAATAGATCACGTATTTTTAAAATCCCATTTATAAATTTAATTGTTGTTACCATTTTCACGGTAAATAGTTTGGCGCCCACCGTGGGGCTAAAAATAATAGTGATTATTTTCTTGCTAGTTTCGTCACTTAAACGCACGATATCGCTCACACTTTTTCTTGCCCAAGACCTTTCGATTTCAGGTTAATAATCAGCTCAATAAGGGAAATTGAGGACGATAACCTCAAAAATCGCAAGGAAAACAGTGTGGCCATCCTAACGGCTGGCGCGACACCGCGGGACCCCGATAACGCATCTAGATCGGTCCGAGCGGATATGGATTCGAACGCTGCACAGCGGGGCAACGAAGTCTTGCACTTTGATGGCGGCACCCAATGCGCTAACCGACAGGAAACCCGAAAAATCCCAGCCCCGGTAGAACGGGAAGTTGATCTTCGTTTTATTTTTGAAATGTTGCAGGAACAAAGTTTGGCTATCTCTCAGCTACAGAGCCGCCCGGAGACTCTTGGCGCGGATGAACCCAAAATATCTACTCGCTCTGAGCCAGTATCTAAGGTATCGGGCAAAGACGAACAAATGACCTATCCTGTAACGGTAAGGATGCTAGAGGACATTATGGAAAAGATCGACTCACGATCGCAGAGACTCCTACAGCAACCGCCTCCTAGAGATACGATCTCGGGACTTATTTCACGGAAGTCAGAAACAACGAAATTCCCTGGGGATGACAGGATCCCAAGTCCTCACAGGTAAATAACCACTCACGCACGCCCGTTCAGAAACGACGACCCCCAAAATGGAGAACTCGGGCCCGTCCCGATGAAGGGATTCGAAGAAATTCCCCTAGAAGAAACTACGACGCGGCACCATTGTTCGACATCTAATCTCGAGGACCCACTCACCGTACTAACACGATCCGTGGAAGCACATGCCAACGCCATCAAAATAATGCCAAAAGGGCTCAATGCACCGAAGGCCGAGAGAAGAAGAAGAAATAAAATATTGCGGGAAGCTGCGCCCCGCTATCCGACAAGACAAACTAGACCACTCCTGGTCCCGAATAGTAGGGTGGCACGGGCCTTCGCCCAAAACCCAACAAAGCATACCCAGCAGCTCCGGAACAATTCGAGCGAAGCTTAGTCAAATATCCGGTCGAGGCTTGGTCATATACGAGCAACCAACGCCGGACCCAAGTCAGAGCCGCGGATAACCCTCGAGAAATCCTCACTGGATCGGCATATCAAGGCAGATCCTCAACAGAGAAGCCAACACTAAACGAACGGAGCCATCATCCATATGGCACAAACGGAAGAAACGATCCGGGGTACAGCGCATCTCGCAACAACAAGGCGGTAGCCCGAAGACGACACCTTCGAGGAACCCCCAACAGTACCAGATTCAACAAGACACAACCGACAAGAAAACCTCGCCCGATAGAGCTCGACTTCAACATTGCAGTTCCAGGCATAGTGGTCACCATAAGTGAAGTCGGGAATTCCGGGTGGCTCGGACCTATTCGACCAAAAACCCCTCCCAGGAAGTTGTGGCCCACCACGAGAGTCACGAAATGCTCGGAGTTACAGACCCAAGAGAACAGCAACTACGCCATCCAACAAAGGTGACCACAAAGCATCGCCAAGCAATTGAACCCGGATCCAGCTCAACGCACAAAGGGAAATCGAACAAAGCAAAGCCGGCAAGTTCCAGCATATCGTTACAACCGCTAAAGGATGGTGGCACCCCGCTAAGATCCGTAGAGCGTAGAGTGCAAGTTCCCGTCGCCAGAAAGTAACGATCTCGGGGAATACTCCCCAAGGACACCCTCTCGCTAGAGGAAAAAGACGCCGAGACTCCACCTCGGCATCACATTAAGGTATTGGTAATCCCTCCCTTCGTTCGAGCTCATTTTCAAATAAAACATACATTAATGATTACAGGTATATCAACCAAAGTTGTACCGACAATGTCGGGCCAAAGCCAATAAGACAATCCGAACCAATGTCGCCCTCATGCCGGACCGCTAATATGTCCCCAATGGCGGTTACCACAACATCCAAATCGCTCCCCCTGCGCGGCCCGCCCGAGCTCGGGCCAATACGTCAGGTGACGCAGGATGTAGACGCTTTGTACGGACAACGACGAATACGTCACCCGGGACACGATTCCGGCCTTACTCCCCCAAGGGTGTCAAACTCCATGACAGACGCAGAGCCAAAACATCTGGCTACAAGCGACAGAAGGAGATTCCTCGCCTTACGCCCATCACTGGCATTGCCCTCAAATAAGGTCAAAGGGTAAGAGCACTCGCGGCTTTAGCCCGGCCTAGCCGGACGAGGAATACGGCTGCCGAGGGGCATGCTCCCAGGAACGCAACATCCTTTTATCATTTAATTTTTTCCTTTCTTGTTGCTAATCTGTACGCAGGAAGGCAGCTAAGGCCTTCAGTTGTTCTGAATCCCGCTCGAGGAACTGCGGCCGCCATGGGGCCGCCGGGTTTCTATCAGGAAGAGGGTTCCGCCAACAAGATTATTGGCAGAACTACACGTCCCCAGGGAAGGGACCCAACAAGTCCACGATCTGTCTCTCTATTTTCCAATATGGAACCGTATAAGCACATCGGATAATCAGGAGAATCACATCCATGTAGACCAGACTCATAGCAACAGAGCGATATGTATTTACAACTTATATTTTCGCCAAGCAATAAGGAATATTTTCCAAGCATTCGTTGCCTCGAAGAAAAATATTTCGGCTTATTCTCAGCAAAAAACCTCTACATCATATACGTCCCGAAATGCTCGGAGGCTTAATTAATTCGGCACCCTCGTGACCCTAGGGTAAGGGTTCTGGGCTCACAAAAGCCCTCGCGATATGACCCCAAGACTACAAAAGGCGGTATTCAGGCCTAGAATGATTCGATATATTCGGAGACTCACCATGAGCAATCCGACAACTTGCACGACCCCAGGATCGGAACTCCGGGCTCACCAAGCCTCCGAAAAATAGCTCCAGGCTCACGAGAAGCTGTCTTCAAGCAAACTCGGAGACTGTCGCCAATCGCCAGGCACTGGAAAATCCGAAATCCTAAGACCCTAACGGGCAGCCTCGGCAAAACCAGATCTATTCTCCATAAACTGTAAGACCTCAACAGGCATGTCAAACTGTAAGACCTCAACGGGCATGGCAAACTGTAAGACCTCAACAGGGATGAAAAATGCTGCAGTTTAGGCTATACGTCGCATTTGTAAGAATCCCTAAAGGGCATACCCTAGGTGTAGATGCCTAAAACTGCTCCTCGGGATCAAAAATGGCCCCGGCCAAATGCACACAACTCCGGTCAAAACAGCTGCTTCAACCCAAAAAATGCAACTCGGGGACGCCCGACTGTTGCTAAAAAATCCTCCGAATCTACTTCAGAAAGAACCAGTTAAACACAGGCTTCCCTCAACAGGCAAAAAACGAGTTCCGACCATGTCGGCTCTAAAATCGAAAAAGCATCGATCTACTCGACCAATGGGCTGTAAACCTTCTGAGGTGCTCAAAACATCACCGACTACGACTTAAAATCGAGCTTCTTTTAGAACAGACGACGGGTCAGGCAAAATAATCAATAAGACCTTAGAGAGAGGAAACAAAGCCTACAAAAAGCCTCCGGGCCTCACATCAAACAGCGTAAGTGCCATTGTCGCCGGCTAAGCAAAGCCTCCAGGCCTCACACCGAAAGGTCTCTACGACCATCAGCTCGAATCGTAACCCGATTCGGAGACCGGATCCAAAATAGTTAAACTAAGCAAAGCCTCCGGGCCTCATATCAAAAGGGTCCCTGCGACCAAACAGGGTAAGTACCATTGTCGCCAGCTAAGCGAGCCTCCGGGCCTCATGTCGAAAGGTCTCTACGACCAAACAACGTAAGTACCACGGTCGCCGGATAAGCATGCCTCCGAGCCTGATACTGAAAGGTCCCAATGGCCAAGCAATGCGGAAGTTCACCATCGCCGGCCAAAAACTCAGATGAGATTTAAGGGTCGACTACAGCTCGAATCGCAACGCGACTCGGAGACCCCGAAAAATCGCAAAATGCCCCAGGGAAGAGAATGAAAGTCATTATCACCAGCTCGAACGGGCTCGAGGGTAAAATAAGCCCCAGTTAGGATCCCGACTCGGAGACTGAACCCGAGGGCAATTTAATCACCCTACGCCTAAAAGCACGGCCCCGACGACGCTATCAACGGTCGCGACAAATCCCCAGGCCACGCGCCCGCAAAAAATGCTTCGGTCCAGGAGCACATAGGGTCATCACCCTCCGCCCATTAAGGCGGGAAAAAGCCAGAAGGCCAATCAGAGTTCAAGCCGTAGCACGGCCCAGGGACCGATCCCATAAACCAATCCACATGATCAAGAGCAACGACAGAAAAAAGGTACAAAAAGAATAACACTTTGAAATTCTCCTTAGATTACATACGACAAAAACATTCTCCACCTACAGGCACGCTCTGCGCGCGCCGAAGACCAAGCTACAAATAGTAGGAGCTATATTTTGTGCCAAGAGGCTACAACCCATCAAGATCGCCCTCTGCAACGCCCACGAGGAGTGAGCGAACATCGCGCTCGTCCGCCCTTGCTTGAGCAAATTCCTCCTAGAGGATAAAGCCTCTCGCTCCAACTTCCTCGAACACTTCTCTCCGGGATCGGCGACGAACATATTCCTCGATCTTCTTCTCACGATCAAGGGCTTGCCTCAACTCGGATTGGGCATCAGCAGCTTCCTTTATGCAAATCGCCATATCATGATCCGCCCTGGTTCGGCTCAGCGCCGATTCCGCCCGGGTGTCAACTATCTCGCCCCTGACCTTCGAGAGGTCAGACTCCATTTCTCGATCATATCCGCTTGAACCTTGGCGTTACTTCGGGATAAGTTGAGCTGGGCCTCGAAGGCAGGAATCTTGGCTGAAGCGCTCACCTCCTCCAAGGCTTGAGCCCGCACTTGGCCCTTTAGTTCCTCGCAAGCTTCCCTAACACGGTTCACCTCACCCTTGAGGTACTCCAAGGCCTCTGTCTTTTTTTGCAGCTAACACGGCAAGAAGAAGTTAGCCTTAAAAATTAAAAAGAAGCAAAGAACGCACTGCAGGAAATTACTTTCTCCGTCAAATAGCTCTCATAGTTCGAGCTCCGGTACGCCTCATATCGCCACTACTGCAGCTCAACTTCTTTCTCCTTGCAAAGAATCCTAACGGATTCTCCCTTATCCTGAGCCCTCTGGAACTTGGCCTTTTGACGAAACAGCTTGGACTTGAGCCTATCAGAGGCATGCGCAGGAAAGATTCAATGAGGGGAGGAAGACGCGGGGAATGAGAGAATTATGCACGAACTCACCGCAAAGTAAAGATGGCAAGTTTTCTCTAGATCAGAACACACTTCTGATAATACCGCTCCCGCAACCCCGAAAGAACCAGTTCCGGACATAACATGCTCATTCGAGGGAGCCGCTCGCCGAGAAACAGGTACCCCGGGGATAGCCGACACGGGTGATGCCCCGTCCTCAGAAATACGAGCCCGGCAAGCGCCACTAGAAGCTCCCTCGCATGGTGGGTCTCGGACCCTCTTGCTGTTGTCGTCTCTCGACTCGGAAGCCGACGATTCCATATCTCCTCCGGGAAAACGCTACCTCGCCCCGAGGAACCGCACGATATCTGCAAAAATAATGCGTCCAGCGTAGATGAGATGAGAAAATGTTGCCTCAGGAACATATCGACAAAGAAGCAACATACGCACATACCTTGATGATCTGCTCCCCGCCTGATGCGAGACATAGCTCGCCACCTGCGTTCATCGCAAGACGAATGGATCACCAGCCTCCGAACCCTGCCGGGCAAATTGTGAACTTGGCCCGGAGCCCATGAAGTTGCTACAACAAAGGGAATAATACTGATTACATGGCCGATTTTTGCTATGAACAAAAACTGAAGTAACGGAAAAAACGCCTCACTTACGCGCATAATTCCACCCTTTGGGGAACGGTAGGAAATCCACAGGGATCACATCAGTCGTCCTGACTCGGACAAACCAACTGGCCCACCTTCGATCTCCCCCTTCATCGTCGTCAACAACGAAGGGCGTGGGCGAGCGATCCCTCAAGGTTAGCAGACCTCGATGGTGGAAAGGCCGATACAGACTGATGAGATGGTCAAGCGTGAACTCAAGTCCGACCTTCTCCGAAAAAAATCTCATCAGCAGCACCGTCCGCCAAAGCGACGGATGGATTTGCGCCAAGGTAACCCGATACTTCAAAAAAAAGTCGAGCACGACCTTATCAAGGGGGCCAAATGCAATAGGGTATAAGTACACGCTCAAAAACCCATCAGCAGAGTCCGCGATGCCTTCGCGAGGGGAAAACACCCACAGTGTCATCCCCTCGCTCCACCCGCAATATTGCCTCGCCATATCCAGGTGTTCCTCTCTCATCAAGGACGCCGTCTCCATAGCGAAGCCCTTCGACTCTCCAACACCGGGAACAGCATCCCCCGACCATTGCCTTAACGGTTCCGAAATGGTCGCCATAACTTAAGCAGAACTAACAAAATAAAGCAAAGAAGCACAAACGGTTTTCGCACTTTAGAAGATAGGGAGCCCTATGCCGAAACGGAAGAACAGCTGCCCAACAATAGTGAAGTCCCACAAAAAGGCCGAAGCCACCCCTCTTATATACAAAAAGCAGCGGCGAAGTCACCTACAAGATGTATGCTCCAGGGCGCCGATGCCAGACGCAAGGCGTGCACCCGGGATCACAATTCCCGGAAGAGCAAACCTGAAGAAGCTCCGATCTCCAAAGCTCTACGAGGCCCCAAAGAAGCACCCCGCGCATAGGCAAACTCCTCAAATGGAAGCCAACCTTACACTCTTCAAAAGAGTTATCCACGTCAAAATTAACAGGGCCCACCGAGGCACCCAGGGATGACCTTCATCCGGGGTATCATTCCCGAAGGCCCCAAAATTTGATGCAAGATCTCCAATCAAACCAGTGGGCCCCGACAGCTCGAGCCTATCCGGTCGGTCCCTCATCAAGCCCAAGTACAACAAAAAAGAAAGCGGGAAAGATCCTTGCCAATCAGCTGGGGACCAAAACAAGCTATCACGCCAAGCTACAACGACCCATAAGCAATAGAAGGCATTTAAAAATCCCGAAGGATGACAGTGGGACCAAAAAAGCCCATGTCAATCGGCGGGAAATCAAAGCAAACACTCACGTCCAAGATTAATATCAGCGATCAGCAACACAAAGGAATACATTTGAAGAGCCTCGAAGGGCATGAAAGCATAAGGAAATAGAGCAAACTCGAAAGCAGAGGTCAACAAAGTTCATTTCTCATTTATAAGATTTTCAAAGTACAAAAGCCCCCGAAGGGTGACAATGTTCGATTACATAGCCCCGGAGGGACATCACATACAAAGTACAAAAGCCTACAAAGGGTTCGCGATGCAAATACGACAAAAGAGAATACATGAGAAAAGGGCCTAAAACCTACTCTACCCTCGAAGGACGTATCTCCAGGATCGCCCCCGAAAGCCCTATCTCAGCTGTCCACTTTGACACAGCCGAGGAAGAGCAACCAGGGAGCAGGAAAGGACGACGAAGCGCCACAACTCTCCGAAGCTCGAGGATCCTCTTTGACCAAGGAAGTTTCGGAGAGGGAGCGGGCCGAATAATCCTCAGACCTGCTCGCACGGCTACTTCAAATACACTTCTTCAAGCAGCAAGCCGTGTAAGCTCCCGGCTCAGGGCGGAGTTCCACGTCGAGCCGGGGTATGAAGGTGAGCAGCGGTGGGTATTCCGAGCCCCTTTTGAGCAACGGTGCACAATCCGATTAACCATCTAAGCAAAGGTGAAACCGACTCTCCTCACATCATCGTTTCGAGCCAACGGTAGCAGCAACGGCCAACGTATATGTTTACGTTGAATAAAGGTGGACCCCGACAGAAGGCCTCGATGTGGCCCGGAAGATCTCCCCCAAACAGCCTTGAGATAGAAGGCTCCCATCATGGTAGTCAAAAACAAAAGAAGATGGTGGGAGGGAAGAAGCAAAACATACCAGCGGGAGTGTTGAAATGAAAGATGTAATGCCACAAAATGCCCTCATTTACAGGGAGAAAACGACAAGGTCATCGATGCTCTGAAAGATTGACCGACGGGCATAATTACTACGTCTTTGAAAAAATGAGCCAACGGCAGCACTTTTTGCCTCGAGGAGCGGAAACGACAGGACGTCGGGCAGAGATCTATGAGATACGCCAACGGTTACGAAGTATTGCGCTGCGATCTGAATCACCATTATAGCATCACCAAAGGGAGCTTGAGGAGTCGAGTGTCGGAATCGTTTCCCATCACTTCGTCATGAGAAACGCGGAGACTATCTGTATGCGGTAAAAATCAAAAGACTTGATTTTCGCTATCAAGAAAAATTTGGAAGCCATCCTCGAGACCCCGAGGATAAGAGGCCACGATCGAGTTCACAGCCTCAGGGCTTGTCGAGGTCCGAATCAAAGGAAGCAGGGCCCGAGGTCAGGGTGAAAGGAGATGTCTCGAAAGCACATGGCTACACCTGACAGGGCCGGTCTATCTGTAACCTACTGAGATAACGTGCGATAGGCCGTTCCATCTTTCTACTCTTATAAATAATATATGCATATTTTACCGAGTCCCCTTGCCTATATAAGGGGGACTCACCCCACCTTGTAAGGGACTGAGGTTGCTCCACTTCTCCAATAAGCAATAATTTCTCTCTCTATCTCTTTCTTCTAAGTTAACTGTGTTCTTCGACCCCGAGGTCGCCCTAGCATTTTATTGTTCTTCTTTTATTCTTCCTCATTTAGCTCAAGATTGACGGTATAAAGCCTTACATACACATACTTATCTGTTATTCCCTTCCTGACTACCCTCGATAAGATTACCTCCGATAGGCCCGAAATAGGCTCTAGGCCTGGCCCCGAGGTATCTACCGGGTTGTTCTAAGCCCGGGAATGCCCCTCTTACTGGTTCGGTTGTTATTTTGGCTAGCTCGATCTTACTCTGTATTTAACACTAATCACCCTTCCAAACTAGCTCGGGAATAGATCATGTATTTTTAGAATCCATTTATAAATTTAATTATTGTTACCATTTTCACGGTAAGCACATTAATTCTTCGGATATAAAATGAGTCGGGGGAGAAAGGCTAGATAGGCTTGCTCGACCGGGTTCGCTCGGTCGCGCGCCGGTCGCGCTCCCCGAGGTTTGGGGCGTGACAAACTTGGTATCAGTGCCTAAGGTGTTAAAAGCGTCCTAGGATGTCCCGAAGACGTGTTTGGTAGAGCCCTTCTTATCGGTGTGTTGTCGACCACATCTATAAATAGGGTGCTACTTGGACATATAGGAATAATACCTTTCATTTTTGTTCTATATCGTGCGTTAGAGTGGTATGTGAGATTGCTTTCCTCTAACTCGTGCATTGTTCTACCCTTCAGTAAATGGCACCTAAGAAAAAAGAGAGAATTGGCCAAGAAGCAAATGCAACCTCGGGAGTGGCTGATGGTCCCCTACTTGATATTGCGGGTGAGGACAATCGCCCTGCTATCACTTTGCTTGGTTCTTCTACTCCAGAGCAGACTACGCCAGTTCCTACACCTACGGAGGGCACCACCATCCCTTCCGCCAATATGCCTGCTCCGCCCCCAGCCCCAGTTCCTGGTTCCGGTATTTCGGATGGGGATCTTAGAGGAGCTATCCAGATGCTGACTCAGTTAGTGGCTTGTCAGGCGCAAAGGTCAAATGCTGCAACCACCTTATTTGGCTTTCAATGGGATTTGGATTCTTCTGGCTCTAAGGTAAACAGGTTCCTTCAGTTAGACCCTCCAGTGTTCACAAGTACTAATCTCGGAGCAGACCTTGGGGATTTCTTTGATGAGATGCATAAGACTCTCCGAGTTATGTGTGCTACTGAAACGAAGGGAGTGGAGTTGGCTTCCGATCGTCTGAAAGGGATGGCATATTCTTGGTTTGAGATGTGGGAGGATTCCCGTGAGGAGGGGAGCTCTCCGGTGAGATGGAGTGAGTTTGCGGATGCCTTCATAGACCATTTCCTGCCTGCCGAGACTAAGGAAGACCGTGCTACGGAGTTTGAGACCCTTAAACAGGTTAGTAAGAGCGTGTGGGAGTATCATATAGAGTTCGCGCGCCTGTCAAAGTATGATGTTCACATGATGCCGACTATGGAGGCTAGGGTGCGTCGATTTGTGCAAGGCCTTAGCCCTTTGGTTATTAATGAAGCTGCCACAGCTGCTCTAAATTCTTACATGAACTATGGAAGGATGGTAGCCTTTGCCCAAGCTACCGAGGCTCGAACGTTAAAGTATAGGATGGAACGAGAAGGTAATAGCAGGGCTCGATCAGCGGGAAACCTTGGGGATTCATTCGGAGGCGGGAAATCAGCTTTTTGGGAAGGATCATCAGGGCCATCCCAGTCATACTCAGTCTTCAGCTAGTGCCCCGCCATCAGGGCACGATCAGCAGCAGGGGAGTCGCTTTAGGCCCAGCCAGGGCAGCAGGGGGTCCCACTATCAGGGCCGATCGGGAGAAAGATCCCAGCAGCAGCAGAGGGCCCTATGCCCTAAATGTGGGAGGATACACTCGGGAGTCTACTACCTAGACATGCCAGTATGCTACGGATGCGGGATGAGAGGCCATATTCAGAGGGATTGTCGTGCGTCCCACCAGGGGGCGGGCAGGGGCACAGCTCAATCATCCAGTCCTACAGCTGCTACATCTTCAGCACACCCTATAGTTCGAGTCTCCCCAGCACCCGCCGAACGGGGTGCAACTAGGGGTGGTGTACAGAGTTCGGGAGGACTCAGTGGTTCTATGCTATGAGTGGTCGTCAGAGTGCAGAGGCCTCCCCAAATGTTGTTACAGGTATATTGATAGTTCAATATCATGACGTATATGCTCCTATTGATCTCGGATCTTCTTTATCCTATGTTACCCCTTATGTTGCTTCAAGCTTCGGGATATAACCGGAAGAGCTTGCTGAGCCGTTCTCCGTATCTACTCTGGTTGGAGAGTCTATTACGGCCGCACATGTTTACAGGGATTGTGTAGTCACGGTGCGTGGCCGGGATACCATGGTCGATCTTATTGAACTGGGAATGATCGATTTTGATGTAATAATGGGAATGGATTGGCTTTATTCATGCTTTGCCAAACTCGATTGCCGAACTAGAATCATGAGACTCGAGTTTCCTAACGAGCCAGCTATTGAGTGGGAAGGGAATAATGTTATTCCAAAAGGTAGGTTTATTTCTTCCCTTATGGCCACAAAGATGATCAGGAAGGGGTGCATTTATCATTTGGTCCGAGTTGCAGACACCACTGCTGAGGTGCCTACCCTTGAATCTGTGCCAATTTTGAATGAATTCCCTGATGTGTTTTCGGACGAGCTCCCTGGGATTCCTCTAGACAGGGAGACCGATTTTGGGATTGATGTGATGCCGGGCACCCAACCGATATCCATTCCACCTTATAGAATGGCGCCGGCAGAATTAAAGGAGCTGAAGGAACAATTGAAGGATCTACTAGAGAAGGGTTTCATCCGACCGAGTGTGTCTCCTTGAGGCGCACCGGTTCTCTTTGTCAGAAAGAAAGATGGGTTGCTGCGAATGTGTATTGACTACCAGCAACTCAATAAAGTCACAATCAAAAATAAGTACCTATTGCCAAGAATAGATGACTTGTTTGATCAATTGAGAGGTGTTACGTGTTTCTCAAAAATTGACTTGCAGTCCGGGTACCATCAATTGAAGATAAGGGAGTAGGATATTCCAAAAACAGCATTCAGGACCCGATATGGGCACTTTGAATTTCTGGTGATGTCATTTAGGCTCACAAATGCCCCGGCAATTTTGTGATAGTGTTCATTGACGATATTCTTGTGTATTCCCGAAGTCGGGAGTACCATGCTGACCATCTCAGGCAGTTCTGCAGACTCTTCATCAACATCAACTATATGCAAAATTTTCAAAATGTGAATTTTGGCTTGAATCTATCGCATTCTTCGGTCATGTCGTCTCCAGGGAAGGAATTATGGTTGATGCTCAAAAGGTTGCAGCGGTGAAGAATTGTCCTAGACCTACCACTCCAATAGAGATTCGTTGTTTCTTAGGTTTGGCTGGGTACTACAGAAGATTTGTGGAGGGGTTTTATACTCTTGCCTCTCCATTGACTAAATTGACGCTGAAAGTAGTTAAGTTCCAGTGGTCGGATGCTTGTGAAAGGAGTTTCCAAGAATTTAAATCAAGATTAACTACAGCACCGGTATTAACCCTGCCAGAGGGTACAGAGGCATTTGTGGTGTATTGTGATGCTTCCAGGATCGGGCTTAGGGTGTGTGCTAATGCAACACGGCAAGGTTATAGCCTACGCTTCTAGGCAACTCAAGAACCATGAAAAGAACTATCCCACCCATGACTTAGAGCTTACGGCAGTGGTGTTTGCACTAAAGAATTGGCGACATTATTTGTATGGGGTCCATGTGGATGTAATTATGGACCACAAGAGTCTTCAATACATTTTCAAGCAAAAGGAGTTGAATCCGAGAATGAGGAGATGGCTCGAGTTGCTCAAGGACTATGACATTGATATTCTCTATCACCCCGGAAAGGCCAATGTTGTGGCGGATGCTCTTAGCCGGAAATCTATGGGGAGTTTGGCTCATTTGGGGGCATATCAAAGGCCCTTGGCCCGGGAGGTTCACCAGTTGGCTAGTTTGGGAGTTCGCCTTGCGGACTCTAATGAAGGAGGAGTGATTGTGCAGAATAGGGCTGAACGGTCGCTTGTGGTGGAGGTGAAGGAGAAACAATTCAACGATCCATTGTTAGCGCAACTGAAAGAGGGGATTCATAAAAACAAGACCACAACTTTTTCCTTTGGTATGGATGATGGTACCCTACGGTACTAAGGCCGCCTATGTGTTCCGGATATTGACGGTCTTCGGGAAAGGATCATGGCAGAAGCTCACACTTCCATGTATTCCATGCACCCAGGTTCTACCAAAATGTATCATGATCTCAAGGAAGTTTATTGGTGGAACAACATGAAAAAGGATGTGGCGGACTTCCTGGCAAAATGCCCGAACTGTCAGCAAGTGAAGGCCGAACATCAAAGGCCCGGTGGATTGGCTCAAAGCATAGAATAACAATGTGGAAATGGGAGATGATCAACATGGATTTTGTGGTAGGGCTACCGCGCACTTCGCGCAAGTTTGACTCAATTTGGGTAATCGTGGATCGACTCACGAAATCAGCGCACTTCTTGCCAGTTAAATATACCGACACAGCGGAACAGTATGCTCAGCTGTATATCAAGGAAATAGTCAGGTTGCATGGCACTCGAGTCTCAATCATTTCAGATCGAGGGGCCCAGTTCTCGACCAACTTTTGGAAGAAATTTCGGCAAGGTTTAGGTACGCAGGTAAATCTTAGTACGGCTTTTCACCCACAGACCGACGGGCAAGCGGTGCGGACTGTTCAGACGCTTGAGGGCATGTTGCGTGCTTGTACTCTTGATTTTAAAGGTAGCTGGGATGACCATTTGCCACTCATACAATTTGCTTATAACAACAGCTTCCATGCTAGAATCCAGATGGCACCATTCGAGGCATTGTATGGTAGGAGATGTAGGTCTCTCATTGGGAGGATCGAGGTTGGAGAAGCAGAACTGATAGGGTCGGACCTTATGCATCAGGCCATGGAGAAAGTCAAAATGATTAAGAGAGATTGAAAACTGCTCAGAGTCACCAAAAGTCTTATTCGGACATTCGTCGGAGAGATTTAGATTTCAAAGAAGATGATTGGGTATTTTTGAAGGTTTCCCCCATGAAGGGTATCATGTGGTTTGGGAAGAAAGGAAAATTGAGCCTGAGGTATGTCAGACCATCAGAGGATTGGTCGGGTGGCATACAAGCTCAAGCTGCCACCCGAGATGTCATTGGTACACCCAATCTTCCATGTGTCTATGTTGAAGAAGGTAGTGGGGGATCCGTCCACTATTGTGCCAGTTGATTCTACTGAGGTTAATGAAGAACTGTCATATGAAGAAGTTCCAGTTGTCATTCTTGACAGGCAGGTCCGGAAGTTGAGAAACAAAGAAATTGCCTCCGTGAATGTGTTATGGCGAAACCAGCAGGTTAAAGAAGTCACTTGGGAAGCCGAGGGATAAATGAAAAAGAAGTACCCACATTTGTTTGTATAGCCGTGTAATAGCTCTTACGAATTTGGTCCCTATGAACTCTGTATACTTTGAATTGGTCTATGTAGAACTGTCATATTTTGGGTATATGTTGCCTATGCGGCCATGGTTGGTGTCGTTGCAAGTTATGTCATGTCTATGGATTGAGTAAATGCTGTTAGGATATGTTTCTGGGGCTCTGTGACAGGTAGATAGGCCTAGATACAAAGGAATCTCTGGCAAAATTTTTGGAAATTTAGGGAGTTAGCCAATTCGGGGCTATTGATATATGTCATGATGTGGAAAAGCTGAAGTTGCATGAGGAATGCTAATGAGTGAACCTTGATCCTCATTCGAGGACGAATGATCTTAAGTGGGGGAGGATGTAAGGCCCCGTGAAATTTTTACTCAAAAACCCGAGATCTCGTAGTGCCATGTTAGGAATATGTGTTAGAAATTCGTAAAATTCTTCGCCTTGTCGCGGTTCGGACCCTTTGGATTGATCTGTGCATTGAAAAATTAAGGAATAATGTATTTCTAGAAAAGTGTGTTTCTACGGTCCATAATGCGATTGCATAATAGCTATGCGGACCGCATAGTCGACGCAGAGTCAGACAATTTGTTGGTTAATTTTGAGGTCAACTATGCGGCCAATTATGCGATCGCATAATCAATATGCGGGCTGCTTAGTCATCGCATATTTCCCTTGGCACTTTTGCGAGGGGCAGTTTTGTGGTGCATTATGCGACCGCAGAACAAGTATGCGGACTGCATTCTTGTTGCATACCCGGGCAGTTTGTTCAGGTTTTGGGGACCATTTTTGGGGGCCGCATGTCCATTATGCAATCGCATATGCGATCGCAGATTGTGTCGGGGCTTCTACTTTCTAACTTTCAAAACCCGACCCCATTAAATTAAAAACACCCCCTTAGACCCCTTTTATGCAATTTTCCTACAATTAGAGTGAGAGAGGAAGTTCTAGAGAGAAAGGGTGATCTTCATCAAGTCCGCACTTAATCTTTGCCTAAACCCTTGAAGATTATCAAGTAAAAATTTGCTAGGCCATCATCCTAAGAGCTAAGAACTTGTGCCCTAATCTACAATTTCGAAATTTAAAATAAGTGATTAACAAGTGGGTTCATGGGTATAAGAATTGATTATCTTGCATGCATGAGTGGTAATGGGGTATGGGAAGATTGTGAGTTAAAAGGATGGCAATTGGGGTGTAAGGTGATGAAAATCTCTCACAAAAGGGTCCTAAAACCTCAATGCACGCCTAGTGCCTGATAATATACTCAAATGAGCTAGAATCTTAACCATGTCTCTAATTCTTAGTTTAATTTGTAATTCTCATAAAATAGATCGAAGTTGCTAGGAAATTCCGGAATTATTGTAAGGAGTTAAGGAAAGCTCCATATGCTAACCATCTTCTTCTAAGTGTTTAACTCTTGGTGTCCGAATAGTTGGCGTGAGTTCCGGATTGATCACATTTGATGGATTGCATTAACGTATTTGATTGACAGACTTTTGTTCCAAAATTGTTCTATATGTTTACTCTGAGATCATGATAGCTGAAAATGTGATTATGTACTCCAAGTGTTCTTATCTTTCCTTATGTGTGCATGCCTTATATGATAACCCCTTACCGACATGAATGATGAATCCATATGAACAAATAAATAAGGGGAAAGACTTGAACTGTAACACTGTATCCAAGTGCCAAGAGATAAACTAATAAAAGATGTATGTGGTGCCACGTAATGGAAAAAATGGAAATAAATGTACACTAAGGAATAATTGAAAGAGGTTATGTCCCAAATGAGATGGCTTAGCCGATCGGGCCGAGATCGGACGCCATGGTGTACACATGGTGGCATTTACATGGGATCACTGTTTATCATTATGGATTTGGATATGTCTCACTTGAGATGGCTTAGGTGGTCGGGCCGAGACCGGACTCCGTGTAGAAATCACGGTGGCAGTATGGGTTATGGCACTTGGCACTAAAGAATATTCACCTAAAGGAATCAAAAGACTTAACTGGAACCATGTGAACCTTATTTGGTATTTCCCTAGTAATTTTGTGAAGTACTTGTAGATGTTACAACAGCCTTCTATTTGTTCACTGGTCATCCTATTAAGAATTTTGTTTGCCTTACATACTAGTACTATTCGACAGTACTAACGTCCCTATTGCTGAGAGCGCTACATCTTTGAATGGATGTAGGTGGTTCCGTTGCTGATAGTGTCAATCGCAGATAGTGGTGCTCTCTTTCTCTCGTCATAGCTGTCTTGGTGAGCCCCCATTTCTCCCAGGGGTTTTGTAGTTTTTCTTTTGTGTAAATTTCCATATTTTGAGGTATAGTCGGGGCCTTGTTGCCGGCATTATCATTTTGGTCTTCTGTATCCTTAGAGGCTCCATAGACATTTATGTGGGTCATGGATGGTTGTCGGGGTGGTCATAGGATCACATTGTATTTTGAAACTTTTCTCCACTAGACTGTCAACTGTATGTACTTTTGGAAACACAACTATGGCATGTTTCACTTAAGTAAGAATCTAACTAGCAATTTTTATGCATTTATATAACAACTCTACCTCCCACGTTTAATAATTGGTAATGCATTACTTCTTCGGATATACAATGAGTCGGGCGAGAAAGGATAGATAGGCTTGCTCGACCGGGTTCGCTCGATTGCACTCCCCGAAGTTTGGGGCGTGACAGCGGCTTAGCTACATGGTAAGCTTCGGTAGCCAGTATAGGCTTCTTCCAATTTTGCGCCCTCCCTCTCTTATTAAGTTTTCTTTTGCAGGCCTTTGACAAGCGTAAATCCGAGCTGCTTCGCCATGAGGCCGGGCTGCGGATAGCTTTGGATGGGGAGAAATCCCTTAGGATCCTTTGTACAAAAAAGGATGATGAGCCGGTATACCTGCGGCGCGAGGCGGATCGAAGTCGGAACTACGAAAGCAATCTCGAAAGATAGGTAACCTACACTTCGTGTCGATGTATGCTCCCCCTTCCGCTTTCGGAGATTAATACATCAATATTTCAGTTGGAGAGCAAAACGGAGGAGCTGGAACGACTTTGGGGTGAAGTTGGCCGGGTCAAACGTGAGTTTAACGAGTTGAAGGCTCAGGTAGATTCCCAAGTTACGACCAAGGAGGATGCTTTGGCTAAGGCTTCTGCCCTCGAGGTGCAACTCCGGAACGCTCATGCAAATGATTCCGTCCGAGCGAATATGATTACAAGGCTCGAGTATGAGCTTTTAAAGGCGAAGGCCGAGGTTGTGGATGCCTAGGCCGAGGCTATAATGGGCCGCACTAAGGGTGACAGTAAAGTGGAGGTCTATTTGAAGGGCGCTACTGATGCTCGAGTTGAGCTAAGAAGGGCTCTTGACCATGAGAGCAAAAATAAAGAGTATGTGAGGTGTAAATATCGGAGGGAAACCCTCGAGGAAATTCATGCCAGGGGCTTCGACCCCTCGGAAGTGATAAAGCAGGCGAAGGCGGAAGAATTTGAAGCTAAATTCCTTCTGTCCGATGCCGAGGATAGCGAGGATGAGGCCGACGGGCCATAGTCCCCTAGGGGAACGTAGATTTCCTTTTCTGTTTCTACATATAGTACTTTCAATGTACATTGTAAATGGAGCTTGTATTTTCTCGCATATATGTATAAAAGGAAACCTCGCAGTTTAATTTCTCCTGCATTTCTTTTTGCATTTTAGCCAGATGAACTGGTCTTTGAGTAAAAGGAGTCCTTAGATTCATAGTATGGCCCTGGGGCTCATTAGGCTGGCCCGTAGGCTTTTACGCGCTTTGGTTGGTTCGACCTTTTAGCGTAAGCCGGCGTTTTAGCTCTTATGCTTTTGCTCTTAGGTATATTTAGTTAACTTGTTTGGGTTCAGTCTCCGAGTCGGGTTTCGACTCGAGCTCATTCGACCCCTAAATTTCCAAACAACAATTTGAGTAAGATACAAAAAGATAGAACATGGATCTATTAATTCCTATACATCATGAGAGGAAACGGATAATATACCTATAGCCACATCCAATGGCGTCTTTGAATCATGTCACCCAACTAGACCATACATGTGGTTAAGACCACTGCCTGAACTAGACGTTCCACCCCTACATCTGCCTCTACATGTAGGTGCCCAAGGGCCAAGAGATGGAAAAGGTACTAATGACCCTATACGTTGCGCTCTACTACCATTCATCCACTATTAGGCCTCTGGACAATTTCTCAAAATTTATCCAACAAACCCACACTGCTAACATGTATCCGAGCTGTACTGACATGGACATGGATGTGTCTTCCTACACTAACTGCAATGAGCCTAGGCGGTCTCCCCTCACTCGTACTACCCCCAATCTGTGGGCCTGAGACCCTCGAATTCTCGCCTTGTACTAACTGGGATTGGTCGCCCTAATCATACCTATGTCTCAGAAACTGAGACGGTACACTAGAGGTTGAATGAACTATTGACTATGAAGGCTCTATCGGTATCCTACTGAGAATGCTCCACTACTACCCTGAGCTCTCCCATAACTTCCAGCTGACCTGGCCCTCGTACTCTAGTCTCTTTCTCTATCAGCCCGAATCTTCTTCTTGCGCTCCTTTGTGTACTGTGCAAAGTCCATCATCCTGAAGATATCCATATCTTTGTTTAATTAAGTGGTAGAGCGTCACCGAACAAATGGGGGCCAAGTCCAATCACAAACATATGAACCCTTGCTTGTGTAGTAGCAACCAAATTCGGGGCATACCGGGCTAAGAGCTGAAATCTCGTCGGCCCTAGCCTCCCTGATCTCCAATAATAGAAAATGTTCTAAGAAGGCTTCAATAAGCTCTTTCCACACTACTGGAGGTGCATCCGACCCTTTAGAATCTTCCGTGTCTCATACTAAGTCACCGCAACATCCTTCAATTGATAGGAAGCAAATTCAATAGCCTCTATCGCAGAAGCAAGCATAACTCTAGGTGTACTGTGAGTTAAAACAATAAATTTCTATGGGTATTCATCCAAATTGGATCCTATAAATTCTCGAGGACCCATATGAATAAAATCTCTAACTCTAGGACAGGCTTACCCCTCTGACAGACCAACACTCGGAGATGCTTTAGCCTACTACAGTGACTGAATATCTACAAACTGAGTAAGGAACCAAACAATGCTTCTGATTTTCAGATCATTGGAACTAGGCAGTGGAATAGGAGGAAAGGAACTTCTCTGGGCTCTTCTAGCCTTGGTAGTGGGGATTCCTGATAAAGTGGACCATCCCGAACCTCAATTTCGCCTGTATCAATAGGTGGCAACCCACTAGTATCTGCGTCTTGATTGGTAAAAGAGCTATGGCTGGCTTTTGTCTTTCTTTTTGTAGGCATATTTTGTCAAACATATAACAAGACACGAGTGAGAATCAAGTTCTTATTTGCACGATCTAGAGTATGAAAGAAGGACATCGTTCCAAAATGCATGTAGCCTCCTAATTATAAGGGTGGTGCGCAACACACCCATAAGTAGGAATCCAATAGACACGACTTCATAGACTCCCGAGGAAACATACCTACTTTATTACCAAGTTTGATACGCCCCAAATTCGGATGAGGCGGACCGGCACCATGTTTCTTAACTTGACCGAGTGAACCAACCTATCATATCTCTTATTACTATCATATCCATGTAAAACGTCTATAAAGAGGAGACGACAACTGCTTCAATAAAGAAATATCTGTATATCATAGAAATAGAGGGTCCACATACAAAAGACTGAAACATAACTCACAGAAAAACTAAGTCATAGCATCTTTACATATTTGAACGCGCAAAATATATGTCTATGAAGTCTATAGAATAGTCTAAAACCATAGAAGTGATGGGACAGGTCCTCAACCTACCGAAAACATCTATATACATGATAAAACTCGAGACTCTACGACAGGTTTTAATTGGGGCTCACCAAATGTGGATGAAGTGTTGCAACTGCCTAGCAGGGAGGTCTACTGCTCCATGCGTCCGAACCTCCATCGTGAAATAAAATGTCTCCAAAAGGGAAGTAAGTGCTTTGAAATAGTACCTATATGATAAGGCATACTGAATAACATACGATAACCAATGAAGCTCAAATAAGAGAGGAACATGGAACCTGGAAATAATGATAACATCTGAAACTGAGAATATCGCATAAGACATATGCTTAATTTTGTTTGAATTATTCTCATTATTTCTTTAAACCATATATCAATTTTCTAGGATCATTATTCATTAATATAATTTTGATTTGGATACATTTAGCTTATTCCTCGAAATCTTAAGGATTGTTGCCACATGGTGTACAATAACACGATATCAAGCCCCTCGTGCCTCACACAACATAAGTCGACTATAAGGATAAAAAATGGTGCATGTACCACGACCACAAGGGCCTCGTTCCTCGCACAACATCAATGGTTTATAAGGGTAACAAATCATTAAGATAACATGACCACAAGGGCCTCATTCCTCACATGACATCAATGGACCACAAGAACATAAGAACAGAACCCACTTATCAACATTTAAGGAAAATATATCATTTTCATATAACTTTTTGAAGTCATTTTGCACATGAGGCTCATTAGGATCACAATATTCTGAAACATGTTTTCCATACAATATATTCAACTAGACATCCCATAAAGATGTATCACAATCAGTCTGAGGAAATCTGGAATGCTCAACAACTAACGAGAGCATGTTACCTATGGAAAACCCATCAACATCATGAGCACAATCTCTACAAAAGGCTCGACACTATAGGAGCATAACAGTATATGTAATGGTTCTTTTTAATGAATAATGGAATGGGTATCTCAAGAAGATACCAACACAACTATGCAACTGCCAACAGGACAATCGACCACAGATCAACCCTCAAACCCCCAAATCTTACTCTCCAATCCCTAGTGCAAAATCCCCCAAAATTTCACCTTAAAACACATAAATTAGGTGTATAAATCAATGGGTATTCAATATTATTGGACAAAAGTGATTAAAAATAGCTTACATCTTGATTTTTAGTGAAATCCCTCACAAAAATCACCACTAGCCGAGCTCCCCAAGTCAAAATATTAAATTATACTCTAATCCTCGTTTTTGAAACGTTAATAGTCTCCCCAGTTTCCCTTTTTCACGGACGCAGAAATATCCTCACATTCGTGAAGCACAAAATCCTCAGCTGCCAAATTCCTCTTACGTGAACGAGACACACCAGTCGCGAATGCAATGACTAAGAACACATACCTTCACGATCGTCGTCCTGGTTACGCGATCGCATTGAAAAAATCGCCTGCCATCCTGCGCCTGACCTCCATTCTTCGCAAACGCGACCTTCTACACGCGTTCGTGATGCACAACTCTCTGAACCTTCGAGAATGCGTCCCAGTTCCCACAAACATGTAGAACAATCTTCACCAGTCGCCCAAATGCTCTTCGCGATCGCAGCCCCTCCCTTGAGAGTGCGTATAAGGAAACCAAATTAAGCAGCTACAACAGTCCAACAAGTCTTAAATGAGCCGAACATGATCCGAATCACACCCGAGGCCCCCGGGACCGTATCCAAACATTCCAACAGGTCCTAAAACACGACAAGAACTTAGTCAAAGCCTCAAATCATATCAAACAACATCAATAAATCGAATTGCACCCCATTTTAAGCCCAATGAACTATTGCACTTCCAACTTCTAAAACCAATGCCGAAATACACCAAACCAATTTCGATTGACCTCATATTTTGCGCACAAGCAATACATGACACAACAGATATATTTCAACTCTCAAAACCAATATCCGAGTCTGGTATCAACAAAGTCAACTCTCGGTCAAACTTCTCAACTTTCCAAACCTTTAAAATTTCAACTATCGCGAATTCAAGCCAAAATGACCTACGGACCTCCAAATCAATATCTGGACATACTCCTAAGTCCAAAATCACCATACACAGATAATAGAACCATCAAAACTCCATTTCGGAGTCGTTTACTCATATCTCAATATCCGGTCAACTCTTTCAACTTAAGCTTCCAACCATAGGACTATGTGTCCCAATTCATTCTGAGACATCTCCGCAATAAAACCAACAACCCAGGAAAACCACATAACAACAATTAAAGATAGAATAAGCAATAAATGGGGAAATAGGGCTACAATACTCATAATGACGGGTCGAGTCGTTACAGTAAGACGCTTTCACTTCCATTGGGGAATCTCAAGTCTCTAATGTTTGTACTTCACCTGCTGACACTTCAGGCATTAAGCCACATACGCCACTGTATCGTTCTTCATTCTTCACCACAAATAATGCTACCTCAAATCCTGACTCATCTTAGCGGCACCCGGATAAATGGAATACCGCGAACTGTGGGCCTCCTCAAGAATCAACTCATGCAACCCATCAACAATAGGCACACATATCCGGCCTTCCATCCGTAACACCCATCATCTCCGATAAAAACCTCTTTCGCATCGTCGTGATGTATCGTGTCCCTAAGGACAAGCAATTTGGGGTCATCATACTAACACTCTCTGATGCGCTCATATAAAGAAGACCAAGAAACCACGCAAGCAAGAACCCAGGAGGGCTCCAAAACATCCAGTCTAAAAAACTGATTAGCCAAAGCCTGAACTTCCATGGCTAGTGGCCTCTCTGCTGCCAGTAGATATGCCAAACCACCCATACTCTTCGCCTTTCTACTCAAGGCTTTGGCCACCATATTGGCCTTCCCAGAATGATACAAAATTGTGATATCATAGTCTTTCAGCAACTCTAACCAACTCCGCACTATCAAATTAAGCTCTTTCTACTTGAACAGATGCTGGAGACTCCGATGGTCGGTATAGACCTCACATGGGACACCGTACACATAATGCCTCCAAAATCTCTAATGCATGAACAGTAACTGCCAATTCTAAGTTGTGGACCGGGTAATTCTAATCATGAACCTGCAGTCGCCGAGACGCGTAGGGAATTACCCTACAATCTTGCATCAACATCGCGCCAAGCCCAACATGCGATGCATCATAGTACAGTGTAGGATCTCGAGCCCGTAGGAGAAACCAACATTGGGGCTGTAGTCAAAGCAGTCTTGAGCTTTTGAAAGCTTGCCGCACACTCCTCAAACCATCTAAAAGTAGCACCATTCTGGGTAAATCTAATCAAAGGTGTAGTAACGGATTAGAAACCCTCTATGAAACGTGATAATATCTAGCCAAACCAAGGAAACTCCGCTCTCAGTAGTTGAAAATGGTCTGGGCCAACTCTAAACTGCCCCAATCTTCTTCAGAAATACCTTGATCCCCTCACTAGACACCACATGACCCAAAAATGCCATTGAATCAAGCTAGAATTCACACTTGGAGAATTTTGCATATAACTTATTCTCCCTCAGAGTCTGGAGCACAATCCTCAAATGTTGCTCATGATCCTCCCGACTGCGAGAATATACCAAGATGCCATCAATAAATACAATGATGAATGAGTCAACATATGGATGAAATACATTGTTCATTAGGTTCACAAATGTTGTTGGGGCATTGGTCAGCACTAAAGACATCACGAGGAACTCATAATTACCATATCGAGTCCTGAAAGCAGTTTTCGAAATATCCGAATCTTGAATCTTCAACTGATTATACCCTGATTGCAAATCAATCTTTAAGAACACTCTGGCACCCTGAAGCTGGTCAAATAAGTCATCAATGCACGGTAATGGATACATGTTCTTCACTATAACCTTGTTCAACTTCCTATAATTAATGCATATCTACATTGTATCATCCTTATTCTTCACAAACAGAATCGGAGGTGCTCTGGCTACCGCGCATGCCGCTCCTCGGCCTTTACCAAGGCCCCGATCTTGTGTGGCTCTAGCAGGGGGCGCGAGTGTCTGATCATCGGATCTAGCCCTTTGTGTCCTCACCATCTGTGAGAGAATAGAAATACATAACTGAGATTTTGAAATCAGCAAATTCGCATGATGAGGTATCAAAGAAGTGGAATTTTTCTAACAGTTTCGTAGCCTCTCGAAGATAAGTACAGATGTCTCCATACCGATCTGCAAGAATCTACTAAACTTGCTTATGACTCGTAGAACCTATGAACCTAGGGCTCTGATACCAACTTGTCACGACCCCAATTTTGCACCTTAGGATAACGTGATGGCACCTAGTCTCTAAGACTAGGTAAGCCTAATCATGAATTAAAAATAGCAGAAATAATAACTCAAACGGTACAACTGACAATTAACTCCCAAAATCTGGTTGAACTGAGTCATATGCTCTACAATGAATGCACTAAAACTCTCAAAATACAAAATATTCTTGAACAAGAAATAAATAGTAGAACATCTAAAATAGAAGGTGGCTTTGAGGCCTACGAACGTTGGGCAGGTGTACCTTGAAGTCTCCGAGATTAGCAAATTAATCACTGGCTTCCAACACAGGCGTATGTACGTAGATCTGCACAAACAGAAGAGTAGTATGAGTATACCATAACAGTACTCAATAAGTATCAATCCTAACTTTGGTAGAGTAGTGACGAGGCCAGGTCAAGACACCTACTAGGATAAAATAAACTAACAAAGTATGACATAGTCTAATAATGAAAAACGATGAAGTAAATGACAAGTAAGCCATTTAATAATGTAGGCTAACAACAAAAAATTAAGCACTAAAAACAACAAGGAAAGAACATATGAGGGAAAACAACAAGTAGACAAACACGGGAAATTACAAGTAAAACCATGAAGAAACATTAAGAACTCCTTAGCAACAAGTCTTTTAACATAAGAGGTAAACAAGAATCATAACCGAGGAACCGCCTCATATCCACAATTCGTAATTTCGATCACAATCTTTCCTTATATCACCGCATGAGCCTTGCATTTATTTTTAAAATATTTTTCAGAAATAGCTACACGTGTTTTAGCCCCCTTATCTCACCGAATGGCTTCAAGTAATTCCCATACTAGCACACGCGTATAAATTTCAACCTTATCTCATTGCAAGCGTATCAACCCCTATCCTAATATCACCGCATGCATATCAATATCACAACACACTGTTCAACTCGCACCACATTAGCCCATATGCGGCAACACTTGCCAAAATCAATAATACCGATGTTATCACCACATGTAGCCCATGGATCAACCACAATATGTATATTAATCTCAATAACAACAAAATGAATGTGGATAAAAACTTCAACCTCAATGTGATAATGGCTTCCACAACTTCAACATCAATAACTGAACAACAAGATCTTCCACGAAATAACAACTTCAAGTAAGAGTAATTTAACAATAAAGGAGTAATAAGACAATAAGAGAGGTAGTAACTTCAACTAAGCATATACGATCAATTACAACAATAAAAAAGTGTAACAAGTTCTAACAACATCAATTAGAGCATGTACGAGTAAATTTAACAATAAAAAAGATGTAACATGTTGTATCAAGTTCAAGTATATGCATGGAAGAATTCCGAAATCCTAAATGGTCAAAATACCACATATAACTCGTGTGCACGCTTGTCACCTTGTGTACACAACTTTCATATAGCATAATTAGCACAAAAAACCCAAATCCTGAGAGATAGTTTCCTCACACAAAGTTAGGCAAGACACTTACCTCAACTATGCCAAATCAATGCTCGAATATAGCTTTTCCCTTAAAATTCGTCTCCACACGGCTCAAATATAATTAAAATTGACTTATTATCATCAAACAATGCAAGGAAACCAATCGCAATAGACAAAGCTTTGATCTTTAGACAATTCCAAAAAAAGTCAACAAAAGTCAATGCCGGGCCCGGTCGATCAAAACCCGGGTTCAAGGGTAGATTTTGACTTCCCATAACACCACGAGTTCATATATGTGTCATGTTTTCTTATCCGAGTCCAAATCGACTCTCAGAACTCAAATCTTTATTTTTTCAAAACTTTGACAAAGATCCCCAATTTTCCTCTTTCATTATAACAAATTTGATGTTTAATCTATGATACAATCATGAAATATAATTGGAAATTGATTAGAATCACTTAACCAATGTTTGTAGATGAGAAATCCCTCTCCAAGTTGCCTCCTACCGAGTCTAAAATATGAAGATGAGACTAAAATCTCGGCTTTTCTAACTATTGTTTATTTGCAGATGTTGCAATTGCGACACTAGCTTCATGATTGGGAAGCATTAGCAATTGAGAAGAAAAGCTCGCAAATGCAGCACCGACATACTTAAGGGGAATTATGCAAATACAACAGTGGGTTTGCAAATGCGTACCATATTCCCATCGTAAATGCGACAATTGCATCGCAAATGCGAACTGTCCTACCCAGGCCCATACTTCGCAAATGCGAACAAGGTATCACAATTGGGATACCTGAGCCTCCCCTTCCATGTTTGCAATTGCGACATCAGAGCACCAGTACACCAGCAAGTCCAATTTCAGTCCAAACCTTCCCAAAATGCGTCTGAAACTCATCTGAGCCCTCAGGGCTCCAAACCAAATATCCACACAAGTCTAAAAATATCATGCGAACTTGCTCGCATGATCAAAACAGGAAAATAACATTTAGATCTACGAATCAGACATCAAAATGCATGAATTTCAAAGAAATGTTCAAGAACCTCTATAATTGCAACCATGCGTCTGACATATTAAATCACTTCCAAATGACACCAAATTTTGCAAACAAGTTCTAAATAGCATAACGAACCTATTCAAAGTCCAAAACCAAATTCTGAACCCGATAGCCAAAAATCATCCTACGGTCAAACTTGGAAATTCTTCTAAACCTCAAAGCCAACTTTCGACAAAACAACACAAAACAACCTATAGACCTCCGAATACGATGCCGGGCATAAGCCCAAGTCCGAAATTATGATACAAACCTATCTGAGCCATCAAAACATCGTTCCGGGGTATTTTTCACAAAAGTAAATCTTTGGTCAACATAATCGACTAAGGCTTCTAAGCCAAAAATCAAAGGGTCCAAATCAATTCAAAATCTTCTCAGAACGAAATCAATCAACCCTCTTAGTCATAAAGCCAAAGTTACACATGTTTGAATCATCAATAGGGGGAGCGCAAATACACAAATCGATCGGCTGGGTCCTTACAAAGAGACTCCCTATTAGGCCAAAGGTCGAAGTATTAGCAGCTCACGGGATACTCAAACTTCTCCTAAGTATGGTCCATTGTGCGGGCATCCCACACTTAGTTCCAACCACCTACTCTCTTTTAACACACCTATTAGCTTTGACTCAATCCTCGTCCTCCTACAAAATACAAAAACAATACTACAACGATAATGCAATAAAAAAAATAAAGAATAGAATTGGGTTGTCTCCAAACAAGTACCTTAATTATAGTCGTGGAATGACTTATATCTTCTTCACCACTTTTGTCTCCACCTCAAAGATATAAATGTATCCCCAAATTTGATTCAAGCTTTCGATTATGGTCCTGGGGTGGTGGTACAAATACAAACGAACCGAGTAAACAATGTCTCATCTTGCAATTCTTCGCTTTTAAGTGTCGGATGTCATTTTGTCTCCTTGGCATCGCAAATTTCGGAATGTATGCACTTTGTTCCTCACCCATTGACTCTTTCATAGGCTCGGATGGATAAATTCTAGTGTCACCAACCAAATACAATGATGAAAACTGGTTAGAATGAGGTCAAATATGCTCCAACTCTAAATCGCTTCACTTTTGATATCCTCACTTTTGCACTCTTCATCAACCTTGGAATCATCAACAATATTTTTGTCGAATGGTTGGAACTCCTGTTTCTACTCCACAAGTTGGCCAGTATCCACAACAATTGGCTGTTGGGCATCAGACGCCTTAACCTTTTTATTTAATTAAGTCTACATGTCATGGATGTCTAATCCAAATTGATCTATCTCTTGCCCGAGCTCAATTAATCCTTCTATCAGCTGTATCACTGTGTTCGTAAGACCATCAAGGAGATCCCAATATTCTATTAATTTCTTGTAGCGATCTATATTAACAAAAGCACAAGCGTTATTAGAATCATCATAATAATGGCTCAGGATAGGATAACAACACTTAGGACAAAATTTCCATTTTCCTTTGCAAATATCATACAATCGAGATGGTGTACACAACTCGTGCTTCGAAATATATTGACAATATTGCCAGAAGTAAGGTCCTTTGCAATACGGACATGGATCAACAAAACATGAATACTCATAATACCATAATTGTTTATTCAAAGACGCCCTGTCAAGGATAATACAAGAAATAATAATGTAAAAATAGAACTTGAATAGACAAAAAGAAAAATTTAATCTAGATAAACAACTAATTTATGAGTCCATGGCAACGGTGCCAAAAACTTGTTGCTCCCAAACGCACACGTAAGTATATGTGGTGGACAAGTAATAAAGTGATTAGTAGAGTATCATTACCACGAGGACATGTGATTAACTATCAACTAAATTAAACTCAACCAATTAATCTATTCAGTTGATTTTTTGAAGTATGATTATTTAACTATAACTAATCAAGAGTAGTAAAATCGGAAACTAGAGAAAATACGTTGGCAAGCTTAGAGACTAATCTAATGGGATAAAATATTTAGTACTATGGGTCAGCTAACAATCTCTTTGAGTTTTCTACTTAAATTATCTGATTAATTTATCTGATTTATTTATTAACTTGGTTAATATTACTTGTAGTATACTTTCGAAGTACTACTCGCCTATTCAAGCTAACCTAATGCTTATATTCCTATGGAATTAGGATTAACAAGAATTCATTAATAATTACCGTATAGCAACCAAGCAAGGCGATTAGATATATCCCTATCCGAACCGTGAATCAGTTCCCCGTAATTCAACTTCAAGATATTGCAATACTTTATCATATATGCAATCTAAAATTCCCCCTCCTGAGTTCAATCCTAGATTCGTAGATAGTATTCAATAAAATTCCGGCCCCGAGCATTTTGGGGACGGAATTTTCCCCTTGGCGATATTGACACCCTGTGTAACCTTAATTTGGGTCCTCGGTTCTTACCCGGGAAATTCAGGGACGCTCAGGACCCAAAGGCTACCAACGTGGAGGGTCCTCTCGAAGGGGGAGATGATCTTGACAAATTCTTTGATGGTGTTGATGATGTCAGTGAGGACATTGATCTCGACGTTCCCAATGCTATCGAGGAAGCGGAGAAGTTCAGCAGAAGGTGATCTGTACACTTTTCTATTCTCAAGTACCTTTCCTCATTTTTCTGACTCTTTTATTTCATTGTAGGCTAAGAAGAAGTATGATCATGCCTTCTCTAGGCTCCAAGATGAGCTTTCATGCCGTGTAAAGGAGCTCGAGAAGCTCACCTCGGGACTGTTGGAATCGGAGGCCTCCTCTACCCGAAAGGAGGAGGAGCTAAGCGAGCTTCGGGCGAATTTGAAGGGAGCGCTCCAAGAAAAAGTTGGCCTTACTGAGCAGGTAACTTATTATTCATAAATTCATCCGCTATTCTCATAATTCGATGTTTACTTACTTATTTTTTCCTTTGCAGATCGGGCAGAAGGATATTCTCGTGGGGCGACTTCGGGAAGAAGTTGCTGCTATGAACACGGAGATCCTCGACTGAGGAGGCGAAATGAGGTTGTGACCTCGGAGTTGGAATCGACCCAGGGTCTTCTCCAAAAAGCTCGAGAAGAGGTTGTTGCGCTATCTGCGGCCAAGTCCGAGGTTGAAGAGAATGCCGCTACAAATCTGAGGGACGCCGCCACTGCGAATCAACTAGCCCGAGAGATATCAGAGGAGGCTGAGCAAAAGCTAACTCGGACTGTCGTTTACGCTCATGCAAAGGCAAGGAGGCAAGCCTTAGAGGAATCCAGTGCTAAAGGTGCCAATCTCTCAACTGAGATCGAAGAGGCCCGAGATTCGGAGGAAGAATTGGCACTCTTGCCACCTTGAATAAAGATCCCTGAGATGGTTCAAAGGGCAGTGGCGATGAAGAGTAGGCCTGTGTCGCCTTTTCTTCTCTTTTTTATTTTTGTGCCTGTATTCCCGGGGAAACAAGCTTTGTAAAGCTGCTTACAAACATATTTTTGGTAATGTAAAAAGAAAGATTTTGTTTCTAGCCTTGCATTTATTTTTCATCGATCATGTGGAATTCAGTCTTCGAATTTTGATGTCGACTCTTAGGAGTCCATATTTGGGGGCAATCGGGACCCTCGAGATCGGCCACCATCTCGAGATTAGGTTGATAGCTCATTTGGGGCCGATTCTTATAATAGCAGAAATCCTCGGGGTCTCAATTATTTCTCGAGCACCGCGTGGCAGCATTATTCATGCGACACGGTAGTGGGCCCCCGGGGTGGTCCTGACAGTACATTTCCCAAAAAGTGGTGCTGTCATGGCCAAACCTAATTGGTCTTCTGGATAGGCGAACAGTCGCCACTTGCCTCTATATATGCATTCACTCATTTTTTAAATGGGGATTCTGCTACTCTGGGTAACTATCCCTCTCATAGAACTTTTGATCTTTGTGCTAGTTCTCTCGTCATTTCAACTCAAAGCCTTCGCCCAAATCTTCATCCTCCTATTCCTATTTTACCGTAGCCATTGCTGCTACATTGAAATCCGTTCGTCAAGGAGAGGAGAGTTCTGCCTCTGTTCTGCATTCGGTCGGCGGTACACCGCCGGTATCCGGTGAGCTGACCTCGATTTGCTTTGTCTCGAGGAAAGACTTTAAGTTGGACAGACCTCCCAATGTTCAAGGGCATCGGGAGAATGCATCGAGGTTCATCTCCTCAATAGGGGAGGAACATCTCGAGATGATTAGGAAAGACTGCGGATGGGGAGAAGAGGTGGTACTGTAGGTACCTTCCCCGGAAGAGAGCATCATGACCCATGTCGAGGGGTATTTGAACATGTATACGTAACCCTTTACGTTGGGCTCCCCTGACAAGGTCGTGCTTCAGTTCTGTAGGAGGTATCAGGTTACCCTGGCGCATGCTCACCCATCCCTTTGGAAGATAGTGCTGATGATAAGGTACTTTGCGGATAAGGCCGGGCTCAAATTCACCCTTAGCCATCTCGTTAGGTTATATCGGCCACCGCATTACCAGGGCTTGATTACTCTGCGACGTTGATCCACCCGGTCCCCTGCCATTAACGATAAAGAGAACGAGGACCAAAGGTGGATGAGCCTGTTTGTTCGAGCCCAGACAATCGATATTATCCCTGGAGAGTTTTTGCCATTTCCTAAGAAATGGAATTTCACACGTAAGTGGTATACTTGTATTTTTATCGCTTTGCCCATAGTGGAGGCTGGCTCTGTAAAGACATATATTTTTATTATTATTTTTTATTTCATTCTATTTAATGATTCCTTGGCCGTCGAATGAGGTTCCTGACCTGGCTGAATGGTCTCGTAAGCTGGCAGCTTGCTCGACCTATGATAAGCGCAAATGGCGAGACCTGTCTAAGGGGAGATGGGAGGCAAATCATCATGGTAGGTGCTTAGTGGCTTGTTTCCTCAGAAAGGTACTTTCTTTTCGTGCACTAACTCTGCCGCCGCAGGTGTTGGAGGTTTTTCCGAGATGAGGCCGTGTCCCCTGGGGGAAAGGGAGAGACTGTCGACCTCGGGATTGAGGATCGATAATAAATGGAACGAGTCTTCGAGGTGTGAGGATGCTCGCGGCGGGGAGAATCCTTCTTTGAGGTTCAAAAGAGATGAGTCGGCCGATCTTCCAGCTTCGGAGGCCTCTGTTTTCGAAAAAACATTTCCCGCTCCCATCAAAGGTACTTCGAGGGACGAGGGTCATCTGGCGCCTCCCTCTCCCCCTACCAAAGGTGCTTTGGGGGAAACTAAGCCATCGGATGTATGCTCGACCTTTGGTGAGGCTCAACGGCTTCTTTTAGTTTCGTATCTTTCTTATTGAGCTTTCTTCTACATGCCTTTAACAAGCTTAAGTCCGAGCTGCTTCATCGTGAGGCCAGGCTGCGGAAAGCTTTGGATGGGGAGAAGTCCCTTAGGCTTCTTTGCACAAAAATGGAAGATGAGCTGATATACCTGCGATATGAGGCGGATCGAAGTCAGAACTACGAAAGCCATCTCAAAAGACAGGTAACCTATACTTCATGACGATGTATGCTCCCCCTTCCGCTTTTGGAGATTAATATTCCAATATTTCAGTTGAAGAACAAAATGAAGGAGCTGGAATGACTTTGGGGCAAAGTTGGCAGGGTCAAACATGAGTGTAATGAGTTTAAGGCTCAGGCAGATGCCCAAGTTGCGGCCAAGAAGGATGCTTGGCTAAGGCTTCCACCCTCGAGCTGCAACTCCGGAATGCTCTTGCAAATAATTCTGTCCGAGTGAGTATGGTTACAAGGCTCGAGTCTGAGCTTTTGAGGACGAAGGCCAAAGTTGTGGATGCCCGGGCCGAAGCCGTAATGAGCCGCACTAAGGCTGACAAGAAAATGGCGGTCTATTTGAAGGGCGCTGCCGATGCTCGAGCTGAGTTGAGAAGGGATCTCGACCCTGAGACCAGAATCAAGGAATATGCTCGGTATAAATCTCGAAAGGAAACCCTCGAGGAGATCCATGCTAGGGGGTTTGACCTCTCGGAAAAGGTGAAGCAGGCAAAGAGAGATGAACACGATGCGAGGTACCTTCTGTCTGATGCCGAGGATAGTGAGAAAGAGGCCGACGGGCCATAGTCCCTGAGGGGAGCGTAGAATAGGCTTTCTAACTCTGCATATAGTGCTTTCAAAGGACATTTGTAAATGGAGCTTGTATTTTTTTGCATACATGCATAAAAGGAAGCCTTGCGATTTTATTTTTATGCATTTCTGCTTGCTTTGATTTTAGCCAGATGAACTGGTCTTTGAATTAAAAGGAACCCTCATATTCATGGTATGGCCCTGGGGCTCATTGGGCTGGCCCGTAGGCTCTTACGCGCTTGGTTGGTACGACCTTTTAGTATAAGCCAGCATTTGAGCTCTTACGCTTTTGTTCTTAGGCATATTTAATTAACTATTTTGGGTTCATACTCCGAGTTGGGTGTCGACTCGAGCTCATGCGACCCTCAAGTTTTTGAATTTAATGCTGGCACTTAGGCTCTTACGCGTTGGGTCGGTACGACCTCTTGTATGGGCTGGCGATAGTGGCTCTTATGCATTGGGTCGGTACGACCTCTTATATGGGCTTTATTTTTCCCTCGTTAAGGACTTTTTGAAATTGTGTTGCCTGACTCTTCGGCGGTTCGATAAAAACATCATTATGAGTCGTTGTGTGGCGATGATCGAGCTCTTTGGGAGATTTTGCTCGGTGGCTGAGTGTTTCGAAGCCTATAGTTTGGAGCTGACGTGGTTGAAGCTCTTTTTCCTATGTCAAGGGTGGCCTACTTAACCGGTTCTTTTCGAAGTATTTTGAAGGCCTTGATATTATAGCGACGGTGGGGCGTCCCCGAGTCACGTTGGTTTGGCTGGTACAGCCTTGTGACCGTAGTCATTTGTGTTTGGCCGGAGCCTTTCAGTTCCCGAGTGAAGTAGTTTCAGCGTCTATATCGAGGGTATGCTTTTTTAGGGATCTTACAAGTTCGATAGATAGCCTTAACTTTAAGATCGGGATTATGCCTTTAGTAAGGTCTTACAAGTTTTACATGCCTTTGAGGTCTTATAGATATTTTCACTTAGTACAAGTGTGGTTCATGCCTTGCTTGAGGTCTTACAGATACTGTTATTGCCTTATATAGGTCTTACGAGACCGAGGCTGCTCGCTTGTGGTCTTGAGGCCTCGGGTTTTGATAAGTCGATGGGTATGGCGATTGGCGGCAGTCCTCGAGTCATCGAGGGTTTCTTGGCTCGGGAGCCATTACTTGTAAACTAGGTATTGCCTCACTGAGGGCTTATGATTTCGGGGTTTTCGACCCGGAGGTCATGTGGCCTTGAGTTTTCGATGCCAATCCCCGAGTGTTCGGGACATTTTTGACAGAGGGGTCGTTTTTGCCAAAATACCGAGCATCTTTGAAATGCAAAGTGCTTTTGGAATGTATTCTTTGATTACTTGGTACAAGTATACATGTCTTTTCTGTTAAGGGCTCAGTTATTCTATACGGGCACGGTTTGTTCGACCGTTTAGCCCGGTACTTTGTTTACCTATCGAGACCCCATTTAACGCATCTTTGGCTTCTCCGAGTAGGTGACTTTCTGGGGGGATGCCCCCCGGTATTCGAGGTTGATTGCAAAAGTAGCCTTGAATACTTGTTGAGTTTTCCTTAGGTAGCATATAGATGTTTCCTCATTAAAAACCTTGCCGATAAAACCCTTTTCGGGATAAAAACCCGTCGAAGGAAAAGAGTGCAACGCGTGCTTTAAAACCTTAAGGTCTTCGAGCTGTATTAGCGCTTCGAATGTCTCAGTCGGACACCTACATAAAGGTTAGTGTGAGGTGTCAATTAAAAGGGAGATGGTCATACCTTAGTGGCGATGGCACTTTGAGCATCGGTAGGCCTTCAGTATTTCCTCTAAGGACACAGTACGGTCCTTTATTGGTTCATCCGGGTACAGTCGAGAACATGCCTCGCGGCATCTCGGTGGGTGCCAAACAGTTTATTTATCCTCCAGTTCCTTTGATGGTAGAGATATTGGTGTTTTGGGTTGTCCCAACCACAATGACTGGTACGGTGGTTTCCCCTTTCGTTGTTTCGCTCGTCGTGTTGAATCCGTTGAGGGCTTGAGGGGTGGGCATAATTTGGTCAAGCAGTCCAAGCTGCTCTGTCACCCTCGACATGATAATATTGGCCGAGCTACCTAGATCCACAAGTACATGTTTAATTTGAAATGTATTCACAAGAAAAGAAGTTACCAGTATGTCGTTATGGGGCTGAGATAGAGCCTCGAGTTCACTTTTCACAGGTGAGGGATGTTTTTGTTCTCCCGACCGTGGGTTCCTGCAGGGCACCGACACCTCAAAAGATCGTATGGATGACATGTTGGGGCTCATCCGCTTCGTTCTTTTTCGTCGCCTCTCTTTCTCGGAACTGATTGTTGGCTCGGTCTCTTAGGAATTCCCAGAGGTGACCTCTGCTGATTAATCGGGCCACTTCTTCCCGGAGTTGTCGGCAATCTTCGGTTCTGTGACCGTGCGTGTTGTGAAATTCACACACTAAGTCATGGTTCCTTTGTGGAGGGTCTGATTGTACAGGCCTTGTCCACCTGGTGTCTCTGATTTTACTGATGGCGAACACGATGTCTGATATGTCGACGTTGAAGTTCTATTCCGACAAGCAAGGTGCCTCCGTCGGCCCTGTGTGCCTATTGAACCCAGCTCTACTGACAAGTCCCCGAGGATTCTGGCCTCGGTCCATCCTTCGATCATTGCGGGGTATGTTGCGCCTCGGGGCGTTTCTTCTATATTCAGTGTATGGTTGGTATCTTTCCTTGTTTGGTTTTGGCTCCTTTGCCGGAAGCCTACTGGGATATACCGAGCCCGAGGGGGCTCCTAGTTGATTGTCTTCGACCCTGATCTTGGACTGGTACCGGTTGTGGACGTCCGACCATGTCACGGCAGGATACTCGACTAGGTTCTGCTTCAGTTGCTTTGAAGCTACCGAGCTTCGCTCGTTCAAACCTTGGGTTAAAGCCTGCACCACCAAGTCGTCGGAGACCGGTAGTAGTTCCATTCGTTCCATTTGAAAGCAAGATATGAATTTTCGCAGCATCTCGTTTTCTATTTGCTTGATTTTGAAGATGTCGGATTTCCTTGTAGCTACCTTGATGGCACCGCATGTGCTTTTATGAAAGAATCTGCCAGCATGGCAAATGAATCTATAGAGTTAGGAGCTAGGTTGTGGTACCACATTATGGCCCCTTTCGAAAGCGTCTCCCCGAACTTCTTCAGCAGGACGGATTCGATCTCATTGTCCCTCAGGTCGTTGCCCTTCACCGCACAAGTGTAAGCAGTGACGTGCTCGTTGGGGTCTGAGGTTCTGTTATACTTCGGAAGGTCAGGCATTCTGAACTTCTTTGGAATGGGTTTCGGAGTCGCTTCCTGCGGGAATGGCTTCTGCACGAACTTCTTTGAATCCACACCCTTCAGGATCGGGGGTGCGCCAGAATTGGTCGACCCTGGAATTGTAGGTCTTGACCTTCTTGTTATTGGCTTCTATCTTCTTCTCGCCTGACTTGATCCTCCTTGTGAGGTCCTTGAGCATCTTAACAATGGCGGGGTAGGCCGCCGACCCGTTGGTGCTTCATCTTTCTGGTACTTGTTCGGCCCGAGGCTCCGTTCCCGGGGCCGTTGTACTTGGGGTTTTTTGGTGGCTCTGCAGCTGAGCGATTGCCAGCTGTTGTGCCTGCAACATCTCAAAAATAACATAGAGGCTGACCTCCTGGTCCTCCCGAGCAGGGGTTTTTTGGACTTCTTATTGATCTCCTTGATGTATGCTCCTGTTAGTGTGGGAGCTTATATCGACGTGTTGGGCATCGCGTGAGATCGCGTCCACGGGAATTGGTTCTGGTGCATTCTCAGGGTTTCGCAGTAGTACACCATCACCTGGAACATCCACACCATTCTCTCCATGGTTTTCAAGATTGTTGCTTTCACGTGCATTTATTGAGTTAGACATTTTGACCTGAAATCAAAAGATCTTGGACAAGAAAAAGTGTGAAAGGTAACTTGCGTTATGTAGTTAAACCAGCAAGAAAATAATCACTATTATCTTTAGCCCCACGGTGGGCGCCAAACTGTTTACCGTGAAAATGGTAATAACAATTACATGTGATTTTGTTGTTCTAAAAATACGTGATCTATTTTTATGTTAGTTGTTAGGCGATGGATGCTAAGTAAAAGATTAGAAAGCAAGATTATAGCTTAGAGACGATGTGATAATTGAACCAAACTGCTGGAGATTAGGGCCTCGAGCTGTCGTATATGAGGCCTCGAGGTCGAGTTGGGTAACCGGCTTACAGCGATCGAGGGAGGACTAACAGTTATGAGAGCTACGATGATGGCTCTTTATGACCAATGATGAGCAATAAATGATGAACAATAAATAGAACGCAATGAATATAAGAAATAAATAGATACAATGAGATAAAGAGAATATATTGGAGAGTAGAGAGAATGTTCTTGTGTATTTAATACTTAGTATCAGATGTCCACAAAATGATAGGGATCCCCCTTTTTATATAAAGGAGAATCCAAACATAGTACAAATGCATTTATTACAAAGATATGGGGCTAGTACATCCATTTAATGCCATGGTACGGGTTTGGACTAGCCTAATAGACTTTGTCAGCTCTAGTCACGCGCCTTGGGAACCTCATATTGATCCACCGATGCCACTGGTTTGCCCTGCCTCGAGGCCGACCATTGCCTACGCTACCTCGAAGTAGATTACTGAGAACCCTCGAGGCCGTAGCCCCGAGCTAAGCTTTGAGCCTTCGGGAGGTGATTTTTTCGAGATGCCTTGGTGACCGTAAAAGCGAACCGCCAATTTTTGCCGTATACACAAATATTCAAAGTCAACCCCAGGATCGCACCTCGGAACCTAACAAAACTCATAAATTCTGATAACCCATTCAAATACTAGTCCTATCATACTAATTTCACTCAAATCCGATTCCGAATTGACGTTCAAATCTCAAATATTCACTTTAGAAAAGTTTTGACAAAAACCCTCAATTTCTCTTTTTGATTCATCAAATTAAATGCAAAAATCGAATATGGAATTATGTAAAATAATCAAATCCGAGAAAAAAATACTTACCCCAATCCATGTGGTGACAATCCTCTCCAAAATCACCCAAATCCTAGCTCCCCAACTCAATATGTGATAAAATAACTCAAAGTCAAAAAATAGAGTGCTTTATAACACTACCCAGGCATCTCTGCATTTGCAGACCATATCTCGCACCTGCAAGCCTGCATCTGTGCGCAAAAACTCGCATCTGCGACAGTGCAGAAGCGCAAACCATTCGCAGAAGTGGACACCCACCTTGAGCATCAATTCCACATCTATGATCTGTCACGCCCTGAAACCCAGGGACATGACCGGCGCTCGACCGGATAGCCCCAGTCAAGCGGACCTGGGTGCCTTTCCAATCCCACGTGATACCCCGTGTTTTCATTACTCATTAATCAAAACAAATAGCCCTTATAGTTAAAATACCCTTTCACGAAATATACAATAACAACATGGTTACTTAGCGCAGTTTACAACTTACATCGCCCAACATACAAAATACATTTTACATAAGTTTGTAACCCACATTTCCTGTCTACGGAGACTCTAAGGATACAAAAGGATAATACAGTACCTGCCGGAAACAAGGCTCCGACTATACCTTACACAAAAACCAAAATAAGACTCAGGAGTAAACAGCGGCATGAGCCACGCAGGGCCCTGAAGGAAAGGGGCTCACCAATACAGCTGACGGAACATGAAGAGGAGCTACAGTCGGTGGACTGGAGCACCTGCTACTGATCCACCTACAATCATAACACGAATGTAGCGCCCCTGGCAAAGGGGACGTCAGTACATTTGAATTGTACTGGTATGTATGAACAAACTTTGCCCTAAGCAAACTCAAACCATACACAGGTAACACGTAATAATGGAATCAACAATCAAATACATATGAAAGGAAACAATCAAGCCAAACAAATATACAATCTCTCCATTTCCCCTTCAACATTTTTCACATCAATGATTTCACAACTTTCTCATATTTTCATTTCAATAGTGATTTCGATCACTTTCCACCCTTATTACCTCGGCCACCTTTATCACCCCAACCCACAATTTATCATTTTGTGTTGAGGCGCACAACCCGATCCCACCACCTTTCACCAACAACACAACAACAACAACAACAACAACAACAATTCACAAAGAACAACATCAACAATTCTCAAGGAATAACAACAACAATTCACAAGGAATCTCCATAACCATCAATACCATTCCATCATACTCAACAACTCATATGCATTTTATGTACAACGATAATTTTCCACGACAAGCCATATATGTTATTACCACATCTGCTCCGATTGCATCAACTACTATTTCCTTCCATCATTTGTTTCACAATTCTTACCACATAGCAGATTCACAATCACATACCTGGTTCATTGCCAATTACTTACACCATCTTATCGAAAGACATAACCACAAACACTCAACCGTACAAAATCACAAGAATTTCACAGACAATCCACGTAGAAATCACATACCAATACTCAAAAACCAAACAAGGTGATTTTACAAAGGTCAAAGTTAGCCATACATACCTGGAGCCGAATTCCCTTTTAATTTCTACTTTCAACTTCACCGAAAGTCTAGCAACGTCAATCTAGTGCACAAATTAACACATATTTCTTAGAATCAAAGTTCACAATCACAACCCGAACACATTTAGATTGCTAACCCTCCTTTGTATAATTCTTTACTCTTACCCAATTCCTCTTACTAGATTTTAGGTTTTAAAAAGGCATGCATGTATATTTCAACCTCTATTATCAAGAATAAATGCATGAGACTCCCCCCCCCCCCTTAATTAAGCCTTAAGACTTATGAAAATGGGTTAGGGATTTTACCTGCAAGAATGGGGATGAAGATAATCGCTTTGAAATTTCCTGGCCCGGATAGTTCGGAAGAGTCAAATTTGAAGAAGGTGACTTTCTCTCTCAAGAACCCTCTCTTCCTCTCTCTTATTTTGTTCAGAAACTTGTTAAAAATGAGGGGGTTGGGGTGTTTTATTAAAAGGGGGTTGGGTTTATAATTTAGAAAATTAGGAGTCCGAGTCAGGTCTGCGGTCGCACTTTGCGATCGCAGATCCGAAATGCGGTCCGCAGAATGGACCGCAAAAAGTGTTCCAAAAACCTGATTCCACTGTTTGGGTATGCGGCGGAAATGCGGTCCGTATACACGGTTTGCGGTCGCATAATGCACCGCATTTTTGACCTCAAATTTGACTGACACACTGACTCACTTTGCGGTGGAAATGCGGTCCGCATATCAGTTATGCGGTCGCATAATGGACCGCATTTTGACCTTAATGTTAACTAAACCACTGACTCATTACGCGGCGGAAATGCGGTCCGCATACTTGATTTGCGACCGCATCCTGGACCGCAAAATAGCACTTTTCTGGAAAAACTTGGTTCTTTGATTTTTAAACACTTACATCAGGACCCTGACCCTACAAGCTACTGGGTTTTGAGCACACATTTTTTTTTCACGGGGCCTTACATTCTCCCCCACTTAAAATCATCCGTCCTCGAATGAGGATTTTTAAAAAAAAACAGTTGGTTTTGAAATCATTATATGCAGACTCCCAATTTCACTAACACCCATATTTTAGAAAAATTTTGCCAGAGTTTCCTTTGTAATTTGGACATATCCACCTGTCAGAGAGCCCCCGAAACACAATTCCAAGCACCATTACACAATTACAACTATCCCTACAGCTGGTATACAATTCATTATCTCCACAATCGCACATATTCAATCACTTGCTACATTTTGCACATAAATTGGTCACTTCAATGAGTCCCACATAATTTACACGTTTCAACATACTACATGCATGTAAATAAATCATTACCAATCTACACTACCATTAGCTGCTTACTTATTACGTGAGTTTGTATAAAACTTTCATTTACCAAAAAGAGGTTCACATGACTTGAACAATCACAACATATACCATTCTTACACTACTAGAGGGATTTCAATAGTAAGGCATTTAGGAAGAAAATATGGGGCGTCTTTGTACAAGATTGAACACGTCATCAGTTTGTTTAGGGATAAGAGTTCGCATGATTACTACTAGACTTGCTCAAATAGATGGGGATATTTTTCCTTTATTTCCTTTTCCGCTTCCCATGTGGCTTCCTCAACTTGTTGACTTCGCCATAATACTTTAACTGAAGCAACTTCGTTATTTCTCAATTTACGGACTTGCCTATCAAGAATAGCAACCGGAACCTCTTTATATGACAACTGTTCATTAACCTCGATAGTCTCGACTGGAACAATGGTGGATGGATCCCCAACCACTTTCTTCAACATGGACACATGGAACACCGGGTGCACTAACGGCATTTCAGGAGGCAATTCCAGCCTATAGGCCACCTGCCCTACCCTCTGAGCGATCCGATACGGCCCGACATACCTAGGACTCAACTTCCCTTTTTTCCCGAATCGCATGACTCCTTTCATAGGAGATGCCCTCAAGAACACCCAATCATCAACTTGAAATTCCAATTCCCTTCGACGAACGTCCGCATAGGATTTCTGGCGACTCTGTGCAGTTTTCATCATTTCCTGAATGACTTTAACCTTCTCCATAGCCTGGTGCACAAGATCTGGTCCTATCAATTCTGCTTCACCCACTTCAAACCATCCAATCGGAGACCTACACCTCCTTCCGTACAATGCCTCAAATGGGGCCATCTGAATGCTAGCATGAAAGCTGTTATTGTAAGCAAACTCTATAAGTGGCAAGTGATCATCCCAATTACCTTTGAAATCCAAGACACAAGCCCGCAACATATCTTCAAGCGTTTGAATAGTCCGTTCTTCTTGACCGTCAGTCTGTGGATGGAAAGGTGCTGAGATTTACCTGAGTACCCAAACCTTGCTGAAATTTCTTCCAAAAATTAGCTGTGAACTGGGCCCCTCGATCTGAGATGATAGAAAGTGGAGTGCCATGAAGCCTTACTATTTCCTTGATATACAACTTAGCATATTGCTCTGCAGTATCGGTGGACTTGACTGGCAAAAAGTGAGCTGATTTGGTTAGTCGATCCATTATTACCCAAATTGAGTGGAATTTGTGCTGAGTGCGAGGTAGCCCCACCACGAAATCCATGTTGATCGTTTCCCATTTTCACATTGGTATTTCCATAAGCTGAGTTAACCCACCGGGCCGCTGATGTTCGCTTTTACTTGCTGACAATTCGGACACTTAGATACAAAGTCCGTCACACCCCTCTTCATGCCGTTCCACCAATAAATTTCCTTGAGGTCGTGATACATTTTTGTAGAACCTGGGTGCACGGAATACCTGGAATTATGAGCCTCCGCCATTACCCTCTCCCGAAGCTTATCCACATCCGGAACACATAGCCTACCTTGACATCGCAATACACCATCCTTGTTGCCGAGTGAAAATGCCGAAGTCTTGTTATTCAAAACTGCTTCCTTCATCTGAGCCAATGCTGGATCAATAAAGTGCTTTTCCTTGACTTCTGCTACAAGAGACGATTCTGCCCCATTATGCACCATGACATCCCCCTTGTCCGAGGCCGAAATGCAAACCCCAAGACTGGCCAATTGATAAACCTCCGGAGCTAAGGGCCTTTTATTCGCTCCCAAATGAGCCAAACTACCCATAGACTTCCGAGTGAGGGCGTCGGCCACCACATTCGCCTTCCCTGGATGGTACAAAATATTCATATCATAATCCTTGAGCAATTCTAACCACCGTCGCTGCCTTAAATTCATTTCCTTCTGTTTGAACGAATGCTGGAGACTCTTGTGGCCTGAAAACACATCCACATGGACCCCATACAGATAATGCCGCCATATTTTCAAAGCAAACACAACTGCCGTGAGCTCCGAATCATGCGTCAGATAATTCTTCTCGTGATTCTTGAGCTGCCTTGAAGCATACGTTATAACCTTCCCATGTTGCATCAACACACACCCCAAACCAATCATGGAGGCATCGCAATAAACCACAAATCCTTCCGTGCCTTCCGGCAAGGTCAATATTGGTGCCGAGGTCAACCTTGACTTCAATTCCTGAAAACTTTTCTCACAAGCTTCGGACCATTGGAACTTAACTGCTTTCTGCGTCAACTTAGTCAATGGGGAGGCGAGGGTAGAGAATCCCTCCACAAACCTCCGATAATACCCTGCTAAACCCAAGAAGCTACGAATCTCCGTCGGGGTCGTGGGTCTGGGCCAATCTTTCACTGCTGCAATCTTTTGGGGGTCTACATGAATCCCTTCACTTGAGACAACATGACCCAAAAAGGTAATGGACTCCAACCAAAACTCACATTTCGAAAATTTAGCATACAACTGGTGCTGATGAAGAGTCTGCAAATCTGCCCTGAGGTGACCGGCATGATCCTCCCGACTCCGCGAATAAACAAGGATGTCGTCAATGAAAACAATCACGAAGGAGTCTAGAAATGGCTTGAAGACCCGATTCATAAGATCCATAAAAGCTACCGGGGCGTTGGTTAACCCAAAAGACATGATCAAGAATTCAAAGTGACCATTACGAGTTCAGAAAGCGGGCTTGGGAATATCCTGCTCCCTAATCTTCAATTGGTGATACCCGGACTGTAGATCAATTTTGGAGAAGAACGTTGCACCTTGCAATTGGTCGAACAAATCATCTATCCGAGGCAAAGGATATTTATTCTTGATGGTGACTTTGTTGAGCTTCCGATAATCAATACACATCCGGAGCGACCCATCCTTCTTCCTAACATAAAGAACCGGAGCACCCCACGGCGACACACTCAGCCGTATAAACCCCTTTTCTAACAAATCCATCAGCTGCTCCTTTAACTCCCTTAACTCTGCTGGAGCCATTCTGTACGGTAGAATAGATATTGGTTGCGTATCTGGCAATACATCATTCCTGAAATCAATCTCCCCATCTGGCGGAATTCCTGGAAGCTCGTCCGGAAACACTTCAAGATACTAATTCACGACTGGCACGGACTCGGGGGTAGACACTTCTGAAGTGAGGTCCGCCACCCGGACCAAATGATAGATACATCCCTTCTTAATCATCTTTGAAGCCTTAAGGTAGGAAATAAACCTACCCTTCGGCACCACACCATTTCCCTTCCACTCAATAACTGGCTCATTAGGAAACTCGAGTCTCATGACTCTCGTTCGGCAGTCAAGTTTAGNATGTGGTACTCCCAAACACTCATACTGCCCTGCTTGAGGACCTCAAACTCAGTGGCACGGGCTGCCACTGTCTCGCCAGGCAAGAAATGGTCCATAAATACATCTACAAACTTATCCCATCTGACCAGAGGCCTCCCCTCCCCACGGGAATCCTTCCAAATCTCGAACCATGAATACGCTGCTCCCCTCAACCTGTATGAAGCCAACTCAACTCCCTCCGTTTCTGAAGCCTTCATTACTCGAAGGGTCTTGTACATCTCATCAAGGAAATCCGGCAGATCGGCCTCTAGGTCTGTGCCTGAGAACTCTGGAGGGGCTAACCGCAAAAACTGGTTGACTCTGGAACTGGCAGAATCCCCCTGTCCGCTGGAGGATGTAGGGGCATCATGAGATCTCTGGGCCTGAGCGGCCACTAACTGGGTCAACATACGGATGGCTCCTCTAAGGTCCTCATCAGGAACCCCGGGACAGGAAGCTGGAACTGCATCAGAATCAGGAATACCAGCCGGAGGGATGGTAGCACCCTCTGCCGCAGCTGGAACAGGAATACTCTGATCCGGAATAGATGGGTCAGGTAGATTCAAGGCCGGGGAGTCACTCTCACCCACGCCATCAGGTACATGATTCATAGCCTCACTCGGGGTGGCATTGGCCCCAAGGCCGAGTCTAGCTCTCTTCTTAGGTGCCATTACTGGAAAAAAAATTCGGAACAGAGCACGAGTTAGACATAAATACTTCCACTTTTCACTTCACCGCACGATATAGACTGACAAAGAAGAGGATAATTTCCTAAATGTCCATGCAGCCCCATACTTATAGATGTGGTCGATAACACGCCGATAAGAAGGGCTCTACTAGACACGGCTCCGACACATCCTAGGACTCTTTTAAAACCTTAGGCTCTGATACCAAGTTTGTCACGCCCCTAAACCCAGGGACATGACCGGCACTCGACCGGGTAGCCCCAGTCAAGCGGACCTGGGTGCCTTTCCTATCCCATGTGATACCCCGAGTTTTCATTACTCATTAATCAAAAGAAATAGCCCTTATAGTTAAAACACCCTTTCACGAAATATACAATAACAACATGGTTACTTAGCGCAGTTTACAACTTACATCGCCCAACATACAAAATACATTTTACATAAGTTCGTAACCCACATTTTCTGTCTACGGAGCCTCTAAGGATAAAAAAGGATAATACAGTACCTGCCGGAAACAAGGCTCCGACTATACCTTACACAAAAACCAAAATAAGACTCCGGAGTAAACCCCGGCATGAGCCACGCAGGGCCCTGAAGGAAAGGGGCTCACCAATACAGCTGACGGAAGATGAAGAGGAGCTACGGTCGGTGGACTGGAGTACCTGCTACTGATCCACCTACAATCATAACACGAATGTAGCGCCCCCGGCAAAAGAGACGTCAGTACATTTGAATTGTACTGGTATGTATGAACAAACTTTGCCCTAATCAAACTCAAACCATACACAAGTAACACGTAATAATGGAATCAACAATCAAATACGCATGAAAGGAAACAATCAAGCCAAACAAATTTACAATCTCTCCATTTCCCCTTCAACATTTTTCACATCAATGATTTCACAACTTTCTCATATTTTCATTTCAATAGTGATTTCGATCACTTTCCACCCTTATTACCTCGGCCACACTTATCACCCAACCCACAATTTATCATTTTGTGTTGCGGCGTGCAACCCGATCCTACCGTACAGTCACCTTTCACCAACAACACAACAACAACAACAACAATTCACAAAGAACAACAACAACAATTCTCAAGGAATAACAACAACAATTCACAAGGAATCTCCATAACCATCAATACCATTTCCATCATACTCAACAACTCATATGCATTTTATGTACAATGATAATTTTCCACGACAAGCCATACATGTTATTACGACATCTGTTTCGATTGCATCAATTACTATTTCCTTCCATCATTTGTTTCACAATTCTTACCACATAGCAGATTCACAATCACATACCTGGTTCATTGCCAATTACTTATACCATCTTATCGAAAGACATAACCACAAACACTCAACCATACCAAATCACAAGAATTTCACAGACAATCCACGTAGAAATCACATACCAAGCACTCAAGCACCAAACAAGGTGATTTTACAAAGGTCAAAGTTAGCAATACATACCTGGAGCCGAATTCCCTTTTAATTTCTACTTTCAACTTCACCAAAAGTCTAGCAGCGTCAATCCAGTGCACAAATTAACACATATTTCTTAGAATCAAAGTTCACAATCACAACCTGAACACATTTAGATTGCTAACCCTCCTTTGTATAATTCTTTACTCCTACCCAATTCCTCTTACTAGATTTTAGGTTTTAAAAAGGCATGCATGTATGTTTCAACCTCTATTATCAAGAATCAAAGCATGAGACACTCCCCCCCCCCTTTAATTAAGCTTGAAGACTTATGAAAATGGGATAGGAATTTTACCTGCAAGAATGGGGAGGAAGATAATCGCTTTGAAATTTCCTGGCCCGGATAGTTCGGAAGAGTCAAATTTGAAGAAGGTGACTTTCTCTCTCAAGAACCCTCTCTTCCTCTCTCTTATTTTGTTCAGAAACTTGTTAAAAATGAGGGGGTTGGGGTGTTTTATTAAAAGGGGGTCGGGTTTAAAATTTAGAAAATTAGGAGTCCGAGTAAGGTCGGCGGTCGCACTTTGCGATCGCAGATCCGAAATGCGGTCCGCAGATTGGACCGCAAAAAGTGTTCCAAAAACCTGATTCCACTGTTTGGGTATGCGGCGGAAAAGCGGTTCGCATACACGGTTTGCGGTCGCATAATGCACCGCATTTTTGACCTCAAATTTGACTGACACACTGACTCACTTTGCGGTGGAAATGCGGTCCGCATATCAGTTATCGGTCGCATAATGGACCGCATTTTGACCATAATTATAACCAAATCACTGACTCATTATGCAGCGGAAATACGGTCTGCATACTTGATTTGCGACCGCATCCTGGACCGCAAAATAGCACTCTTCTGGAAATAAACTTGGTTCTTTGATTACACATTCCCAACACATATCCGGACCCTGACCCTACGAGCTACTGGGTTTTGAGCACACATTTTCACGGGGCCTTACATTCTCCCCCACTTAAAATCATTCGTCCTCGAATGAGGATTTTGGAAAAAATCAGTTGGTTTTGAAATCATGATATGCAAACTCCCAATTTCACTAACTCCCATATTTTAGAAAAATTTTGCCAGAGTTTCCTTTGTAATTTGGACATATCTACCTGTCAGAGAGCCCCCGAAACACAATTCCAAGCACCATTACTCATTACAACTATCCCTACAGCTGGTATACAATTCATTATCTTAACAATTGCACATATTCAATCACTTGCTATATTTTGCACATAAATTGGTCACTTCAATGAGTCCCATATAATTTAACCGCTTCAACATACTACATGCTTGTAAATAAATCATTACCAATCTACACTACCATTAGTTGCTTACTTATCACATGAGTCTTTATAAAACTTTCATTTACCAAAGAGATGTTCTCATGACCTAAGACAATCACAACACCTATAATTCTGGCACAACTTGAGGAAATTTCAATAGCATTTAGGAAGGAACCAATTTGAACACAATACTAGTTTATTTTAGAGATAAGAGTTCGCACAATTACTACTAGACTTGCTCAAACAGATGGGGATAGTTTTCCTTCATTTCCTTTTCCGCTTCCCATGTGGCTTCCTCAACTTGTTGACTTCGCCATAATACTTTAACTGAAGCAACATCCTTGTTTCTCAATTTACGGACTTGCTTATCAAGAATAGCAACCGGAACCTCTTCATATGACAACTCTTCATTAACCTCGATAGTCTCGACTGGAACAATGGTGGATGGATCCCCAACCACTTCCTTTAACATGGACAAATGGAACACCGGGTGCACTAATGACATTTCAGGAGGCAATTCCAGCCTATAAGCCACCTGCCCTATCCGCTGAGCGATCCGATACGGCCTGACATACCTAGGACTCAACTTCCCCTTTTTCCCGAATCGAATGACTCCCTTCATAGGAGATATCCTTAAGAATACCCAATCATCAACTTGAAATTCCAATTCTCTTCGACGAACGTCCGCATAGGATTTCTGGCGACTCTGAGCAGTTTTCATGCTTTCCTGAATGACTTTAACTTTCTCCATAGCCTGGTGCACAAGATCTGGCCCAATCAATTCTGCTTCCCCCACTTCAAACCTACCAATCGGGACCTACACCTCCTTCCGTACGATGCCTCAAATGGGGCCATCTGAATACTAGTATGAGAGCTGTTATTGTAAGCAAACACTATAAGTGGCAAGTGATCATCCCAATTACCTTTCAAATCCAAGACACAATCCCGCAGCATATCTTCAAGCGTTTGAATAGTCCGTTCTGCTTGACCGTCACTCTGTGGATGGAAAGCCGTGCTAAGATTTACCTGAGTACCCAAACCTTGCTGAAATTTCTTCCAAAAGTTAGTTGTGAACTGGGCCCCTCAATCTCAGATAATAGAAAGTGGAGTACCATGAAGCCTTACTATTTCCTTGATATACAACTTAGCATATTGCTCCACAGTATCGGTGGACTTGACTGGCAAAAAGTGAGCTGATTTGGTGAGTCGATCCACTATTACCCAAATTGAGTCGAATTTGCGCTGAGTGCGAGGTAGCCCCACCACGAAATCCATGTTGATCATTTCCCATTTCCACATTGGTATTTCCATAAGCTGAGTTAACCCACCGGGTCGCTGATTCTCTGCTTTTACTTGCTGACAATTCGGACACTTAGATACAAAGTCCGCCACACCCCTCTTCATGCCGTTCCACCAATAAATCTCCTTGAGATCATGATACATTTTTGTAGAACCTGGGTGCACGGAATACCTGGAATTATGAGCCTCCGCCATGACCCTCTCCCGAAGCTTATCCACATCCGGAACACATAGCCTACCTTGACATCGCAATACACCATCCTCGCCGCCGAGTGAAAATGCCGAAGTCTTGTTATTCAAAACTGCTTCCTTCATCTGAGCCAATGCTGGATCAATAAACTGCTTTTCCTTGACTTCCGCTACAAGTGACGATTCTGCTCCATTATGCACCATAACATTCCCCTCGTCTGAGGTCGAAATACAAACCCCTAAACTGGCCAATTGATAAACCTCCCGAGCCAAGGGCCTTTGATCCACTCCCAAATGAGCCAAACTACCCATAGATTTCCGACTGAGAGCGTCGGCCACCACGTTCGCCTTCCCTGGATGGTACAAAATGTTCATATCATAATCCTTGAGTAATTCTAACCACCGTCGCTGCCTTAAATTCAATTCCTTCTGCTTGAACAAATACTGGAGACTCTTGTGGTCTGAGAACACATCCACATGGACCCCATAAAGATAATGCCACCATATTTTCAAAGCAAACACAACTGCTGCAAGCTCCAAATCATGCGTCGGATAGTTCTTCTCGTGATTCTTGAGCTGCCTCGAAGCATACGCTATAACTTTCCCATGTTGCATCAACACGCACCCCAAACCAATCCTGGAGGCATCGCAATAAACCACAAATCCTTCCGTGCCTTCCGGCAAGGTCAATATTGGTGCCGAGGTCAACCTTGACTTCAGTTCCTGAAAACTTTTCTCACAAGCGTCGGACCATTGGAACTTAACTGCTTTCTGCGTCAACTTAGTCAATGGGGAGGCGAGGGCAGAGAATCCCTCCACAAACCTCCGATAATACCCTGCTAAACCCAAGAAGCTACGAATCTCCGTCGGGGTCGTGGGTCTAGGCCAATCTTTTACTGCTGCAATCTTCTGGGGGTCTACCTGAATCCCTTCACTAGAAACAACATGACCCAAAAAGGCAACGGACTCCAACCAAAACTCACATTTTGAAAATTTAGCATACAACTGGTGCTGATGAAGAGTCTGCAGAACTGCCCTGAGGTGACCGGCATGATCCTCCCGGCTCCGCGAATAAACAAGGATGTCGTCAATAAAAACAATCACGAAGGAGTCTAGAAATGGCTTGAAGACACGATTCATAAGATCCATAAAGGCTGCCGGGGCGTTGGTTAGCCCAAAAGACATGACCAAGAATTCAAAGTGACCATAGCGAGTTCTGAAAGCGGTCTTGGGAATATCCTGCTCCCTAATCTTCAATTGGTGATACCCGGACCGTAGATCAATTTTGGAGAAGAACCTTGCACCTTGCAATTGGTCGAACAAATCATCTATTCGAGGCAGAGGATATTTATTCTTGATGGTGACTTTGTTGAGCTGCCGATAATCAATACACATCCGGAGCGACCCATCCTTCTTCCTGACAAAGAGAACCGGAGCACCCCACGGCGACACACTCGGCCGTATGAACCCCTTTTCTAATAAATCCTTCAGCTGCTCCTTTAACTCCCTTAACTCCGCTGGAGCCATTCTGTATGGTGGAATAGATATTGGCTGCGTATCTGGCAATACATCAATCCCGAAATCAACCTCCCTATCTGGCGGAATCCCTGGAAGCTCGTCCGGAAACACTTCAAGAAACTCATTCACGACTGGCATGGACTCGGGGGTAGACACTTCTAAAGTGGTGTCCGCCACCCGGACCAAATGATAGATACATCCCTTCTTAATCATCTTTGAAGCCTTAAGGTAAGAGATAAACCTACCCTTCGGCACCACACCATTCCCCTTCCACTCGATAACCGGCTCATCAGGGAACTCGAGTCTCATGACTCTCGTTCGGCAGTCAAGTTTAGCAAAGCACGAATAAAGCCAGTCCATTCCCATAATCACATCAAAATCCACCATTCCAAGCTCGATAAGATCGGCCGTGGTAACACGACCACATACCGTGACAACACAATTCCTATAAACTCGCGAGGTTGTGATAGAATCACCAACCAGAGTCGATACGAATAACGGCTCATGAAGTTGTTCGGGTTCTATCCCAAAACTTGAAGCGATCAATGGGGTGACATAAGACAAAGAGGACCCTGGATCAACAAGAGCATAACAATCAATGGCCTGAACCAACAAGATACCTGTAACGATATCTGGAGAAGCCTCTGCACTCTGGCGACCACTCAAAGCGTAAAACCGGGTGGGTCCACCCCTACCACGAGCTCCTCCCCTTACTGCACCACACCCTGCTGGGACTGGAGGACGCATGGGTGATGTGGCAGCTGAAGAACCGGATGACTGAACAAACCCCCTACGCATGCCCTGACTGGGCGCACGATAGTCCCGCTGGATATGACCTCTCACCCCGAATCTATAACACACCGGGATTTCTAAATAACAAGTCTTTGTATGGAATCTCCCACACTTGGAGCATGGAGCCCTCCCCTACCGCTGAGATCTCCCTCCCGAACGACCGGACTGATGGGGTCTCCTACTGTCTGAACCTGATCTCATATGGCTGCCCTGCTGATAACTGTGCACCGATGGTGGTGCGCTCGCTGAAGATTGAGAATATGACTAGGATGGCCCTGATGGCCCTCTCCCCTGAGCTGATCTCCCTGAGGGACCCACTGATCGGGCCCTGCTGATACTCTCCCTCTCCGCCCGTATCTTCAACTTCCTAGCCTCTGTGGCCTGGGCGAATCCCACAATCTTCCCATAATTCATATCCGAGTGTAAGGCCGCTGTGGCAGCCTCATTCACTACCAAAGGACTAAGGCCCTGAACGAATCGCTGAACTCGAGCATCCATGGTCGACACTAACTGAGGTGCATACTTGGACAATCTCACAAACTCCATGTGGTACTCCCAAACACTCATACTGCCCTGCTTGAGGACCTCAAACTCAGTGGCACGGGCTTCCACTGTCTCGCCAGGCAAGAAATGGTCCATAAATACATCTACAAACTTATCCCATCTGACCAGAGGCCTCCCCTCCCCACGGGAATCCTTCCAAATCTCGAACCATGAATACGCTGCTCCCCTCAACCTGTATGAAGCCAACTCAACTCCCTCCGTTTCTGAAGCCTTCATTACTCGAAGGGTCTTGTACATCTCATCAAGGAAATCCGGCGGATCGGCCTCTAGGTCTGTGCCTGAGAACTCTGGAGGGGCTAATCGCAAAACATATCCGAACCCTGACCCTACGAGCTACTGGGTTTTGAGCACACATTTTTCACGGGGCCTTACATGATCAAACATCTGTAGATGCGTCCACACACCTACGACCCCTCGCCCGCGAAAGCGGAAAGCCTGACCATGCTAACATCTAGCAAAAGCGAATCCGCATCTGTGCTCCAACAAGCGCAAATGTGAGACACCAGAACCAGGTCGACCTAAGAACAAGGAAATGATTTGAAACTCACTCGAGCCCCTCGGGACCCGTACGAGCATATCAACTTGTCCCAAAACAAAATACAAATATACTCGAGGCCTCAAATCCCACAAAATAACATCAAAACCACGAATCGCATCTCAATTCTAATTTAATGAACTATTTTGAATTACCAAACTTCAAACTTATGCCGAACATGTCCAAACAGCTCGGAATCACCTCAAAGTTTGTACAAAAGTTCCTAATAATATATCGAACATATTCCAACTTTCAGAACAACAATCCGAATTCGATGTCATCAAAGTCAACTCCCCGTCAAACTTTTGAACGTTCTAAACCTTCAAATTACCAACTTTCGCCCATTAGAGGCAAAACCTTCTAGAAACATCTAAATTGAGAATCATTCCTCTAATTCAATATTGAACCACTTGAAAAGCAAAACTGACCATACACTCAAGTCATAATAAAACATATGAAACTACTCGTGATCCTTAATCACAGAAATGAATGCAAATGCTCAAAACAACCGGTCGGGTCTGATGTTACACTCCAGGTTTTCGTGCGTGAAAGTACACTATAAGTAAAGTGATGAAAGTCCAAAAAATAAGATATTATATTTCGCATTTTCGTACGTTAAAGCGTCGTCATACGTTAAAACTTCGTCGTAAGATTAATCGACGTAAATTCGGGAATGAGATTTATTTTGGGATTATAAGTATTACGCTATTTATAACAAGCGATAAATAAGTGCTATGAACGATAAAGGGGTGCACGAATTAAAGAAAAAGGAGTTTCAGTGAAAGTGGCCAATTTGGGATAAAATACGGGTTGAGAGATAATACCTGATAATTATAAACTAGTACCATGCAAGGTATCATATAACCACGGTAGTATAATATATAAAGTATATATGAAGTATGTTGAAAATAAATAGAATTTTAAGTAATTGTGATAATTTTTAAATTATGCGGGTAATAGATTAATTACCGGATAACAAAATATTACCCGATTAACTAATAAGTGGATAAATTAATAAAATCACCTTCCCAAGTATATACGTGGCAGCACCCCCCCCCCCCCCTTTATTATGGTGATTCATCAATCACCTTTAATATGTGTCAAGACTTTAGAAAACAAATTATTATCAAGACTTTTTAGCTTTATCAATCAAAAAGCAATTCATTTCATTTTCAAGACCAAAGAACAACTTCTACGTTCTTTTAAAATGATCAAAACGTGAAGGAGCATAAACATGTCACAAAAATTCATTCATTAACCATGTGAAAAGCAGAAGCATTGTTTAAGCTCATCCAAACGTTCAAGCCTCACAAATTAGAATCAAATCGTTACTCTGGAGTTTAAGCCAAATTTCGTTCCTCAAAATTCAAAAAAAAAACACAGAATCTTAAATTCAATTTTTTGGTCTAAGTTCAATCCACGAAGCTTTCCAACGGGATAATTATACGGAGTTGTTCCTATTCCAGGTATGTAAGGGCCTCCCTTCTTTCTTTTGGCATGGTCCAAATTATACTGAAGAAACGAGCAAATACACTGTTTAACCAAAAAATATAATTTCGGTTAAAACTAGAATTTGAGATGACGGGTTACTGATAATCAAGAGACCAAAAAAGAATAATAGGCTTTCAAAGAATAATAATAAAGCAGCGAACAAGTTTTTATTTCAGTATGATGTCAACCATGATCTTTTCCCAATACAACTTCCTCCTTTTATAGTTGATTCTAGATAAAGGAATGAAACCTAAGCTTTAATGAGACAATTATGGACAATAAATGATATTAAATGAGCCGTTACACAATCATTCCTATTAAATACCAATTTTCTAACGTATCAGGTATTTAATACTGAATTTGGACTCCTTTTTGTCTTCAGATCCATGTTTTCAATGCCTTTTGATCCACTGGCTTTAAATGACTCGAATTGATACGAGACTCGTATCTAAACTGCTTCTCGTGCCTGTTTCACTTCCTCTTCTCGTACCTGTCATCTCCCGTACCTTTTTCTTAATTGTTATACTTTGACTATTTGTCCAGTCCACGTGTCACGCCACGTCATCTTCAATATAAATTCAACTTTTTCCCAATACAGATAGTCCCCCCCACTTTCCATTTATTTATCAATTAAATATTTGGGAAGTGGATCTTCATTAAAAAGGGAATTTTTTCCATAATCAATGCGATGACAGTATTACCTCTTCAATTGTCTCTTCTATTTAATGCACCATATACGTGTCGTCTTCTCATTAGTTCTGCGATTTTGCAGCCTTTTTCTAAGGCATTTGTAACTCCACTATTCACGAAGTGATAGTTGCCTTTATTATAGGCTTTCCATCATTACACTTTTTAATTACTGACGGTTGAGTTTATATATAAACTTGCCCTTTTTCTTTCTTTGTCTTCTTCTCCATAAATCTTTAGCAAACGTTTTTCTTCCTTATTTTTGCTTCCCTTCGATTCATCTCTGCTCAACAATGGCGTCTCCAAACCCTAACCCTAGAAAAGTTCCTATTTTAGACAAATTCCCCAATGCCCCTGTTAGACATAGAAGAGACAGAGGAGGCAGACTTCGTACAGGGTTAGAATCTACTCGAGGCGGCTCTTCTGGTTCTTCTTCTAGGAGTTCTATTCTGAAAACTCCTTCTTCTAAAGGTAAGAAATTGCTGATTCTTCTCGAGAACCTTTAGTTGATGAAATCGTACCAAGTGATTTATCTTTTGTAAGTGATAGACAATCCCTTCAAAAGCAAGTTGCTGGTTTAGACAAAACTGACACATATCCTACATTAGTGACCGAACTTACAATCCCTACCATCAGAGGAGATTGTAACTGGAAAAATAATCTTCGAATGTCAATTCCTTCCATAAACCAAAGAATTTCTTCTTTTAGGATTGGATACTCTTTTGTCTATACTTACCCTTTTACTTTGGGTTTTAATCCCCCAATTGACTCAATCATTCTCGATTTTTGCCGTTTCTTTAATATTTGTCTGGCCCAAGTTGGTCCTTTAGTATGGAGAGCAGTGGCTTGTTTGAGATATCTTTCTACCAAAGCCACTGTTAATTTCACCTTTTCTCACCTTATCCATTTATACCACCCTAATTTGATACGTCATGGAGTCTTTACCTTAACTGCGAGAAGCAAGAAGGTTTTGGTAAGTACAGAAGATGACAATGATCGTGGATGGTATGCCCGTTACGTTGCTGTGCGTACGGTGGATTTACTTGGTGAAACAAATATTCCCTTCCCTGAGAAGTGGAATTTTGCACGTAAGTTT
>NW_017670392.1:149901-150707 GCF_001879085.1 Nicotiana attenuata
GTGATAACCACAAGCTGAGACGGGGCACCGTTACTGAGAAGGGGATGTAAACGGGTCTATCTGTACCAGTGGGCATAAACATAGTGCCAAGAAAAAAGGTACGTCAGTACGAAAGATATACTGAGTATGTAAGACGGATAATATATGTAAACCAAAGGCATAACATAAGATATATGAATACACAAGTTTGACTTGAATACCAAAGACAAGCCACCGGAGGCGCACACAACAGTAACCATGAATCTTGAATGTATACAAACTTCATTAGGGTTAAGCCATTCATTGGGGCTATGCATTAGATATAATAATATTATTTTAGCCACTCTCTAGGGCATATCATCTCAGATCGTACCCGACCTCATAGATGACTCGGTAAAGTCTCATGCTTTCATCACATTGTACTCGGCCTCAGGAGGTCTTGGTTATACCTGGCCTCAAGAAGATTCGGTTATACCCAGTGATGACGTTCAAATCCACTGCTAAAAAGTAAATGGACATGGTCGCATGCAATATAATTTATCCAACTATGAGTCGGGGTCGAATCCCACAGGAAACAATATGTAGGCGATTAGGCGTGTAAGAGAATTATCACTTATTATGCTAAAGAAATAGGAATACACATGTTTTGTATGCTACAACTTCGACAAGTTTTTATTTATGAACTTGAACAAACGTTGACATGTATTAAAGTACATCTATAACTTTCTCGCAACTGTTTTCCTTGTAACAGATTTATATAAAAGAAGAACAATAGATACAAGGTTTTTCTTTATAACCCGTTTTAGTACATAGTCCCGACCCCATCT
>NW_017670392.1:151893-154175 GCF_001879085.1 Nicotiana attenuata
TCTAACAAATCAAGATTCACCCGCATCTCTACATCATTTGATTCCTCCAATGCTTGAACGTACCGTGTGCTTGGTTCTCCTATCTCTACTGAATCAAAGCCTCCGCACCATAAACCATTGAAAATGGGGTTTCTCCCGTGCTTGTTTTTGTCGTTGTACGATAAGCCCATAATACTCCAGGTAATATTTCAGGCCAATTACCTTTCGAATCTTGCAATCTTTTCTTCAAGTTGTTAACGATAACCTTATTCGTGGACTCAGCTTGTCCATTTCCCACTGGATGATATGGTGTAGAAGTTATTCTTTTAATCTGCCAACTTTCGAAAAATTCTGTGATTTGGGCCCCTATGAATTGTGGTCCATTATCACAGACGATTTCCCTTGGTACTCCAAAACGACATATTATGTTTCTCCAAATGAAGTCTTTAACTTCTTTCTCCCGCACCTGTTTAAAAGCTCCTGCTTCTACCCATTTAGTGAAGTAATCTGTAAGCACAAGTAGAAATTTTACCTAACCTTTTGCTAGTGGTAATGGACCTACAATATCGATTCCCCATTTCATAAAGGGCCACGGAGCAATGACAGGATGGAATAACTCAGCTGGTCTATGTATATTATTGCCGTATCTTTGACATTTATCGCATTTAGACACGAAATCATTAGCTTCTTCTTCCATCTTGGGCCAATAATATCCTGCTCGAATCAATGTTTTTACTAGCGACCTCCCACCAGCGTGACTTCCGCAATGTCCTTCATGTACTTTCCTCATTACATATTCTGTTTGAGAAGGTCCGAGACACCTTGCTAATGGGCCACCAAACATCTTTCGATAAAGATTCCCTTGATGTAAACAATAACGGGCAGCTTTTTTGCGAAGTGCATGAGCTTTTGTTTTGTCGATAGGCACGATACCATGCTGTAAAAAAGCAACAATTTCATTTCTCCAATCCCATGTTAAATGATTAAAATTTACCTCATTCTTATCAGGTTCGAGGACGGAATGAAATAGATGTACGATTGAAGTATTTGTATCATTTGCCACGTCTGCTGCTGACGCGAGATTAGATAATGCATCTGCTTCTGCATTCTCGTCTCTTGGGATCTGCATTACCTTCCAAGTTTGGAATTGTGTTATTAATTCCCGTACTTTTTCCAGATATTCTTGCATTCGAGTTTCCCTGGCTGTAAAAGTCCCCAGTATTTGATTAACCACGAGTTGAGAATCGCTCTTGATTATAATCTGGGTTATGCCAAGTTCTCGTGCCAGTTCTAAACCTGCAATTACAGCCTCATACTCTGCTTCATTGTTAGTTATAGAATGACATTTTATAGCTTGTCTAATAGTTTCACCTGTAGGAGGTACGAGAACTATCCCTAGGCCTGCACCTTTTACATTAGAAGAACCATCAGCGAATAAAATCCAAGTCCCCGGGTTTGCACCATTAAAAACTAGTAACTACCCTGACTAAAATCAGCTATGAAATCGGCTAATACTTGAGATTTTATCGCAGTTCTAGATTGATAACTGATTTCATATTCGCTTAACTCTATGGCCCATTTTGCTAACCTTCCTGATAACTCATGTTTATGCAAAATGTTTCGTAATGGAAAAGCAGTAACCACAACAATGGGATGGGATTGGAAATAAGGTCTCAACTTTCTAGATGCCATGATCAAAGCTAAAGCTAACTTTTCTAGTTGCGGGTATCGTGTTTCAGCATCTAACAGAGATTTACTTACATAATAGATAGGAGATTGTTTTCCTTGGTCCTCTCGTACTAAGACAGCACTTACTGCAACTTCTGATACAGCCAAATAAATGAGCAACTTTTCACCCTCCTTTGGTTTTGCTAATAACGGCGGGTTTGACAAATAAGCTTTCAAATTCCTGAGAGCCAGTTGACAATCTTCGTTCCATTCAAAATGATCTTGTTTTTTGAGTGCTGCGAAAAATTTAAAGCACTTCTCCGAAGATTTGGAAATAAACCTCCCCAAAGCCGCAATTCTTCCTGTTAATCTTTGAACCTCCTTCTTACTTGTAAGGATATCAGGAATTTCTTATATTGCTTTGATCTGAGAGGGATTCACTTCAATGCCACAGTTAGAAACAAGAAAACCCAAAAATTTACCTGAGGCAACTCCAAATGCACATTTTTCTGGGTTGAGTTTCATATTAAATTTTTGCAAAATTCCAAATGTAACACGATAAATGAGAATAATGATCATTAGTAATAGCTGGTCGTTGTACGAGCGAATCTACGTCTATATATACCTCCTACTAG